>NW_022752398.1:38046-53034 GCF_011630105.1 Anneissia japonica
GGACATGGAAGGGGATGATTAAAGATTGAAGCAAAGTAGTAAAGGCATATATCACAGAAGCAGATGTAGTTTTGACTTCATTTACAATAAATGAAGTTGGGGCAGAAGATCTCTTACTCTCTCTTACAAAACGCCAAAAAGCCTTCCTAGTCTTACCACCTGTAAAAAGACAATAACATAATTATAATAATATTTTTGGCAAAGGTACATTACTTTGTTACGAACACGTTTAAACTCTTCCCAAGCAAAGCTAGTACCACGTACTTTAGCTTTTTTAAACAATTTTTGTTTTTTAGCTATTAATTCTTTACTTCATTAGTTACCCATGGATACGCTTTTTAGACTTTTTTGAACGATGCACAGTCTTTCGACTGCTTGAAATATAGGCCTATTTAAAAAGCCTTCCTAGAAGTTCTTCTACACAATTACTAGAATATAAATTCCATGGTGCAAGATAAAATAAATTATTATGATGGTTAATATCTGTCTTATGGTAAGCAACACAATTGCTAATCATGATACGCTTCTCATAGAACTTTGACTTGCGTAATGTAAGTATAATAGCGTTATGGTCACTTTCTTCCGGATTATCAGTTACATGAAGATTTGTTACATGTTCAGGTCTATTTGTAAATACAAGATCTATAGTAGTACCGGTACCTATATTAGGATTGTTGGTACGGTACTTGGTCTAGTGATTTCATTTACCAATTGAATGCAATTTAATGCATCAATAGCATTAAATTACTATTGCTAAAAAACAGAAAGGAAAAAGAAAGGGAAAAAAAAGGGGAAAATGACTTAATGATCGCCCAAAATGGCTCAGAGGTTGATTCCGGGCGTCTAGAAACCAAACATTTTGCAGAACATGTCCCCGGACATCCTAGGGATCTGCCTCTGCCGATGACTATTAAAACGCGACGTTAGCTTCGTCAAACCAATAGGGTCTGTGGTCAAACTAATACTACAGGTTTAAGCAACACATATTAAAGCAAATAATAAAATAGCGATAAGATAATCGACCTACGCTTTCACACGGCCAAGAAAATGCTTGCAGTTGGTAATAGAACAACATGCTTGCTTTTAAAACCTATTTAAAAATAGGCATTCATCGGCGGTTCATGATTATAAAATCACACCATTTGTTGGTGGAACCAGTAAAAAGTGAAATCTCCCACCAAATTGATTAATTCTCGGCTGTTAAACAAAATAATTGCAAACGTTCTAACTCTTGATGTATTAGTCTCTAAACTAGTAACTTATAAAAGGTGTTATTCCTGAGCACTAGAGGCAGGTTAAACGTTTCAGCGATTATAAAAAAGGTACCAACCTTTAAATTATCGTCCTATAGTTATATACGGTATCATATGGTTGATGAAGTGCATTCTGCTGATATTTTGTACTGTATTGCGACTTTCAGAACCCCTTCGTTTCAGTTCCTCTTTAAAGGCTCCTTCATAAAATGCATGTCTATGGTAATTGTGAACTTTTAAATTGTACAACAGTTGTCAAGTCGTATTCAGCGAGAAAAGGTTAATGGTGAAATGTCTGACTGTATCGCCGTTGGAAGTGTTGTTCCTAAGGAAGAGTTTACTGTCTTATGTTTTTCTGTATTAATGACTTACCTGTTGTGTTAATTCGCCCCTCTTTCAGGATCCAAGCAACCCTAGACGCTAGCAAAGCAACACTCTCATATTTATAAAGACGGTTATAAGATATATATTATTTTTAAACATTTTGTTTACAAATATCCATTTAACATTTTGTTATTCTTTTTAAAAAAAATAAATCAGGAATTTCTGAATATTGGATCGAAATTTCCATAATGAACAAAAAGAATGAAAACTAAAAATGTCTGTTTCATTAACGATTTATTATTATAAACACTTATTTGAATTGGTATCATGGGAAAAATACAAAAACAAAGAATGATTACCGTACCTTGCAGAGAGGAAACTTAATTTAAAAAAAACTCACAGCTGTACACTATAGTTAGATTTAATAGGCTTATAATTATAAACATTTGTCATTAGTCATATTAGCATATCCACATAATTAATTTTCAATATCGATTTTACCTTAAAAAAGTAATTGTTTTAATACAGTAAATAGTATGTTTAAGACTAGGGTCTAGAGCTGTGTTCTGATCTCAAGTCCACCACTAAAAGCCAACGCTACTGGACATTTTCTGCCAACCGGGATTTGATTTCAAAACCCTCTGGTTACCTGCTTGTGGTACTGTATATGAATATTATTTTTATTTTGGTTTATAGGCCTATATTAAGTTTCATCGCTGGAAAACTTACAGACAAACGATGATAAACAAAATACAAAACAGGCAAAAAATGCCAGCGTAGAGGGAAGATGAACAAGCGTCAAGACCGTTAAAGGTGTGGTACTGAAAAAGGTGTAAAAAAGGGCCTTTCCTCCAGTTTTTAAAAATTCAAAATTCTGTATCTCATTCACCGCTCCCCAGTTTTTCGTCAGACAACCATTTTTCTGTCTTAGAAAAATCAGTGCTACAACATATAAAAAATTTGTTTTCCTCCGAAGCCTGACTTTAATCTCTGCCTGAATTCATTATCACATGTTAAAAAATTAATAGAATATGGCAAAAAAAAGATCAGTCTGTTGATCACTTAAAAATCTCCCGTTTAAAAATATATTACAAGTTATAGGCCTACTTTCTTTTTGCCGAACATGACATAGAAATATAACGAGACGGGCCTGCCATACGGGAGCGAAATATAAAGGAACGAGGTCATAAATGTGCATCGTCACACTAAAGTCCCTATTTTTGTGCATTTTAGTAAACCATAAGTATATCCTTGCTGGTTGACAACAAGTCAGCTGTTAGTACTCTGGTTGCATCGGAGGTGTTTCGATGACCGTCTTACTAGGACCAGCGACTGTAGTTGTTGTTGATATCGTTGTTGAAATGGTGTTGGGTGGGTTCCCTCCACGTAGCTCTAGTGACCTTCTGTAATCCATAATAGCATAGTACAATCCTCCGCCATATGCCAAAAATGCGAAGAATCCAAATGCCTAGAATGAAGGGTGAATGTAAGAGATTAAAAAAGAACACTTACAATGGCTAAACGATAATCATATTTATATACAGTGGCAGACTGTAAGGTAAAATGTACACGGGTATGCAGGGACTGCTATTGGAAAAAGTTCCATCTGTAGCCTACAGTGAAGACTGAACGCGTTGCGTTATAAAGTTAAAATACTATGTTCTATGTTCTACATAGTTAAAACTATGTTCCTTTCATACCCGCAAGGTTGTAGTTTCTTCTCAAAAGATTTCTTATTCCAGTATAACGTTTAACTGCATTGGATTGGATTGGATTGGATTAGATTTATTCGGTATAGACACCAAGGATAGCCCACAAAAGTCTAGAAGAAGACTTAATTCCAGTGGGATCCTTCTGGTTGTGATTGGACAGTACACCAGGAGACAATCCCCTACTCTTTTCCAAAGAGTGTATTACGTTCTTTAACGTACACATGGGCCATTAATGCACACGGGACCTGCTTAAACGTCTCATCCGAAAGACGGTGCGCTATATTCGTAACTTGTGTTTCAGCCCTCTAGCTGAAACACAAGTGGCTACCACCAGATTAGCACACTGAGCTTAGCTGCTCTCAAGTTGCAATTTAATTTATACTAAGTTTCTTCTATACCGGTCTTATATGCAGCTTTCTTTTAACTTTTATCATTGAGATTTTAGAATGTCGGGGCAATACAAAATACCAAATCGGCAGTGTACGCCCAATTAGGCTAGTAATAACGGTGTTAAAATTGTTATATTCTAATACAAATATTAATATTTATTTAACAATTATAAGGTATTCTCCCACTTCTATTGATACAGACGTTGCTGGTATGGTATTTGAAGAATGTACAAAAGGCCTAAAAAGTTCGAAAATCTAACAATACATTCCAATGAAATATAGCAGTCAACTCAAAAAAATTAATGTTGGTATAGAAGATTTTGGGTAATAAATGCTAAATAAAACAGATGAAAGGCACAATACAATATTTTCAGTTTGAGTATGCAGAGCATAGGCCTACCTTGATTGCCTTGACGGTCTGCCACTTTTTATATATTATATAACATTAAAATGTGTAACTGAGAGTGATAAAAATAAAAGTGGTCTGAAGTAAACAACATGCATTTAAATTGGACAATTCTCATTGAATATAGAATAGATCGTGGATACGATCCTAGACAACAAATGAACAGATGAATTGCAATGGGCAAGACTGAAATTTGTTTTTGTTTTAGATTGGCACATCCTACAAAATAGAGTGAAATCTACATGACAATTTAATGGATGCGAAACGTCGTCTTTTTCCCAGATTGTTTTAATCATTTTTTGAATGACCTGGGAATCCATGGTATCATTTTAATTGCTGTTTTTGTGATTGGGATCGACATGTTGTTTGCTTTTAGTTATCACTGAGTACCGATCACTACTGAAAAAACATATCCAATACTTAATCTAGTCTGATCAGGAGATGGTCTGATAAAACAGAAAAGGTGTTTCCACTAACACTGAACTATTCTGAATTTCGTTAAAATAGAGTAGCCTAATCATAACAAAAATTAAAGCGGTTACGTCCATTTAACAGAACTATTGCATTAAGATTTTTAGATATTTCGACGACTATTATCATTATAGCCTACACAGAGGCGGATCCAGTAGGGGCACACGTCCCCCCCCCCACTCCGTTTTGCCACTAAATTTTAAAATTTCAATGCATATAAAGGAAATTAGCGCTCTCACCTATCTATATGTTGTGCACCCCTTTTGAAAAATTCTGGATCCGCCCCTGCTAGTAACATTCATAACACAAACAGTTACCACTTACCGCCCCGGCACCCAAAGAGCTATTGATTGCCCAGGCTGCAACTAAACATGAACCTAAGAAATAAAATCCTACAGCAAATGCATGGTACACCACATCCTGTAAAATAATTATAATATACATACATACACACACCCATAGATACACATATATCCAATACGGCCTATACTATATATATATTCTCGCTGATGAAGGCCACAGGAGTGGCATAAATATCCGAGTTTATAATAAATCAGTGTTCTTAAAGTCTACTACTGAAGTTGTTTCATTATTTTCTATTATACATGTCTCTTATACACATCTAGATGTGTATAAGAGACAGCACTCAGGGAGAGCAAAGCATCTTGAATAAGGGACTATCATATTGCCCATCTCAGAAACCTGACCCAGTCAATCTCTGTTCTGACTTCCACATGTTCACCCGTAGGATACAACTTAAGGAATTCTTTCAGGACAAACAGCTCGCCGCTAATCACACTCTGCAAAGACAGAACAATCTAGTGAAGGAGTTCAATCCACCTACTGGTAGGAACCAATTCATTGATGCATACATCAATTCAGCGACCTCGCACTTAAACTCGTTCCTCAACGAAGTACAATGTAAAAAACTACAAGATAATATGACCAAAGAAGAACGTAAGGCTATATCCACTCTTAAAGCCAATGATGACATCGTAATTAGACAGGCAGATAAAGGAGGAGCCACGACCATCATGAGCCAAACCAGTTATATCGAAGAAGCCAATGAACAATTATCGAACACTACATTTTATAAGAAATTAGATAAGGACCATACTGTTGATTTTAAACGTGAACTTTTGAACATGACAATAGGGTTATCTATTCATACCCGTTCACGTATGCCTGCTCTTATCCCTAGGAACCCACAGCCAGGTACGTTTTACACCATTCCAAACTTACGATATAATATAAATCATCAAAGGTACATATACACTGTTTACATTACGAGATACAATGCCTACATAGTGAATGTGTGTTGTCAGCACCAATTGAAACTTACTTACCATAGGATTCCATGGAAGTGGAATTCTAAAAATAAGTTTGGTACAAATTAGGAACAACTGAAAAGAAGTCAGCACAAGACAAGTCATGGAGACAAACTGGAAGAATTGGTAGGCAGACCAATGAGATATATGCCAACCAGGAGCGCACGTGACACACATGAACGCGATGAACGAAAATGTCTGTTGAAAAATTGTTTTAAAAAGTAACATTAGCGATGATGGTTCAATATTGCATGTTAATGAACTTGTTGGTTTAAGCAGGGTTTAAGTGGGAGCTATAGAAGCTGACCCCCATACGTTCTACACGTTCACAATGAAACCCTCATTGAGAGAGCCTTAAGTAGTATTTTTTATCGAATTGCAATACAATACAAACATTTAATATGGTTTTATATTTTCTTCACGGTGTTTGAAGTATGTCAATCAAATACTGTACAGTAGAACCCCTTTTAAGGGAACATATTCGACAGTGGCATTGCTATGTGAATGCTCCCCACCCTCCAACCCCGCGCATTCGCTCCCCACTGGAAAATTTTAATGCAAACAATTACGCTAAAGTAAAATTGAGTCATATCACTGTATTTTGCCAGCTACTTCCCCTTCACGTTAACATAGCACCCTCCCACCTTATCACCTCCATCAGCAACACTACCCAATTAAATACTCCTAGATACGGTACGCCACTGAATTCGTGTATCCCTTCAATAATGTCCTCTAAACAGTGGCACCCCTTAATAGGGGATCACAGTCTCTTGAAAGTTTAGTTTAATTGTCAGAAAGTGAGTAATAAAATAATTAATAAACTAATATGTAACTACGGTAAAAACAACAGGAATTGTATTATGCTTGCTTCATGATTCATATTCTATTCCTGTATATGGATCAATGATTATAAGACCCATTTACTTGTTTTACAATATTAAATTATTATATATTGGATAAACAAAATAATATCAATTGAGTAATGACGTTTACCATACATAAACATGTTTTGTTTGGGTGTGGGGTGGGGAGGGGGACGGCTTCCCTCCCGCTACCATTGACTTTAAATAATTTCATATTCAAATTTTGTAAAAATATAATAATTCCCACTAAATCTCCATATTGAAATAGTTATTATAATAATATCATTATAATGAGTGCCTGCTTTAGAATAGGCCTAGATGAAAACAGTAGGCCTACAGCCTGGTTAATGTTGGGTAAAAGTAATGGTAGGAGAATAACCCGTAGGCCTAACTCATAGGGTCATTGTGCTGAATTACCTATGGGTGTGGTCCGTGGATACTACATCATTCCACAAAGACAGGGGCTGAAATGAACCATAGCATCGGGGTAACCCCCTCCCCCAGGCCTATTTTCCCGAAAGATGCAATGGGTTCTTTAAAGTGCACACGAGCCAGATATGTACACTGGATCTCCATTTTAAGTCATTATCAGAGAATACTTGGTTCTACCAACCGAACCATGGGCGAGGAGCAGCTGGAACCATTTGGAACCAGCGCCAGGTGTTAAGTCTGTAGTTAGCGGCGTCCCTGTCCTGAAAGATTGATTATAATATCATTATGAGTGCTTGCTTTTAGAATAGTGTAGTGATCGCAGGGTTCGATCTCCAATTAAAAACCCCTAAATGAAGACCACGGCTTAGACTGCTCTCTAAAGAGCATAATAGAGAGTAATCGAAGACGAAATAGTCTAAATAGAGACCATGTCTAAACAGTGGTCTCCAAGATCAGCATAAGTAGAGGCTGATCAAATCTAAAACATCCAAAAACAAAGACCAAAATTGCAAGTGGTCTCAAAAGTAAAAAAATTCTTTCATCTTAATATAATTGAATATAGTGCACCCTCCAATTGTAGATCTCTCTAATTCCGAAACTAATTAGAGACCACTCTTCCTAAAACCCGAATAACAATCTTCAATCTTTTAATACAAAGCAAAGCAACCTCCATAAGAGACCGAAACCTGAGACCACTCCAATTTTTTTTAGGTCCAAATGTGGTCTCGAAATTGGAGGGCAAACTATTTATTTCCTTAGTATTTGATCCTGTGTTCGGTTTTAAATGACTGAATCATTAATGTATATAGTTTTAGCAACTGGAACCGATTTTTAGCACCTGGAAACATATTTTGTATATATCTCATAATGCATTACAATATTGTACAAATCACCATGACTAAAATACAGTCGCTTAAAGCAGGTCCCAATATAACTAATAATAATATATAGCTAATAATAATAAGTTCATCTGTTGAGACCAACAAATTCCCAAAAGCTGTTTGAAATAAAAAATAAAAAAGGGGAAAAAAGTGGTTTTGTAGTAGGACCATTTTGTCATTTTAGGCTAAAAATGTGGTCACGGTCTCTAATTAAAGGGTTCTCAGAATTAGAAGAGTTTATATTAAAAGATATGTGATCAGTTGATACCTTGAAAAACTGGTTCCGAACTAGAGGGGTCTCAGAATTAGAGGGTGAACTGTATACGCGTCTTCTCATTGGTTTTACCTAAATGTTGTGCTGAAGACCTTCTTACGCGCTTCCAATATTTTGAAGTAAGACAGCTCAAAACAGTTTAATACGATGGGTTCGCCTATTTGTCTGGCTTATCCACTTACCATTTGGGATACCTTTAGAAGACCTTGTATTGATGTAAGATAAACTGTATCGCATCCTAAACTCGTCTGGTTGCTGTATTCTGTGTTCGTGACAGTTGCACCGGTATGCGAACTCTGGGTGGTTCTGATAGACGGTTCAGACATTGTGTCCTTCGGAAGATAAATATGTTATAATCTTACTGCTAGTATAAAATGTTTTGTTTCTGTTAGAAGCCATATTTCAAATATATTGCAGTGGCGGGAGGAGGAAAATATCTTTGTTGTCAGGGGAAAAAAAACACTATTCGTTCGGGGAGAAAAAAGACTTACAAAATTTGAGACTCTAAATCGTTTATATAACCTAAGGATTTCAAATATCTAAGCAATTGTCGGGTTTCTAGGTTTTCTTCCAATCAACTCCTTTGAGAGGCTTTAAGCTGGCCCTGGCCACTTTTCCGCCGGTCGGAGAAATCGGTCTTCTCGCCGGGGACATCGGACTCCCCGTCTAGCAATCCTGGCGCCACCACTGATAAATTGCAGAAACGATGTCGTAGGCTTACTTTGCTTATGTTCGTGCTCAATAGTTTATTACATTTACTACATAAACACAATTGATTTTATAGTAAAGTGTAAATGGAATGGAGCAATTCATTTTTATTTAATTTTAGTATAAATATAGGCCTATGTCAAACAAAAATAAGTAACAAATATTAGAAGATGTTTGCAGCATTTTCTGCGTCAAGGTAATCTTGCGCACCCTCTGTCGTTTAGTCTTTACGATACATTAAAATCAAAACATAAAAACACATTATGAAGAAAAACATTATAACGGTCACTGTTAAAATCAGGTTATTTTTATCATTTATAGGCCTGATTCCAGATTCATTATAGGCCTAATTCCAGATTCAAAACAAGTTTTCATAAGAGCACCACCTTTTAT
Organism: Anneissia japonica; assembly: GCF_011630105.1. Taxonomy (NCBI): domain Eukaryota; kingdom Metazoa; phylum Echinodermata; class Crinoidea; order Comatulida; family Comatulidae; genus Anneissia; species Anneissia japonica. Next base: position 47,481 of record NW_022752398.1, read on the forward strand.
CTTCATAAAACGATTTCAAACATAAATAATAGGCCTAGGCCTATGAGTAGGCCTATATGCTTAAATGACAAGCTTATTGCTAAGCTTTACCTAACCGTTTTAGCTTATTATAAATTTTCCCGAAATTACAGTACCATGCTGTTTGGAATAATGTACTCGGTACATAATATAATCCATAATATTCCATTCAAGAAATGGAATATTATGGATTGTTTTAGAAATGGGTCCACAATATTTTCTTCTTCTTCTTCTTACTTTTGGTGCAATGTCATCGTCTCTATATTGATTTCCTTCCTTCTTATACAAACGTTTTAGACTTTTTTGCAGTTCTTAAGTTCCGCACTTAACTAAATACCGTTTCAAATTGATAATTGCATAATACAGTGCAATGTCTCTATGCGCGCGCTCTTTTACCTAGTATCAAGAAAAATGCTACATAAAACAAGAACAATGAAAGATTATAATTGCGAAAAAAATATGTGATTTAAGTCGGGATTTTAAAAGGGCCAAAGATGAGGATGAAATTGGGTAAGTCGTTCCGAAACTTAGGGTGCAGCAACAGAGAAGCATCTAGGGGCCTACCACCATATACTTTCAACCGACTGCAGAAGAAAGTTTGAACTGGATGGTTTATAATGTGAACCTGGGTAGGCCTATGTGACCACATGTAGTTTAGGACAATATGAGAATGTAATTCTTATTCTTTATTGCTAGAAACAATATACAAACACAAACACACAGTCAACTCAGGGAACGGGAACCAAAAATTGAACTAAATCACTGTAACAAAAGTAAAGATGCCATATTCCCATCAATGTAATGTGGAGATGAACAATGAAGAGACTTATACTTGGAGAAAATGTATTTTCTCCATGTAGGCCTATATAGGTCAATAATTGAAATGCTTTTTTTTAATAATATGTCCATGGTACAAATAGACTCACGTTTACTAAAAGCCTATTTCAAATTTAAACTAGGCTGCTTTAGCTCAGATGTCGTGACCAGCGTGTACCAAGGTCATATGCTTGTGAATTTAATTTATGAATGATCAACAGGCAACATAACTTACCTATAAAACTTGATACAATTTGGATGCTTTCCTCAGAAACACTGTAACATAAATAATGGCTATGGGATATAAACGCTTAACTGTTAACAATAGCAGGGTGTGCAAAATGATACCCCTGAATAATTACCTTTAAATAAAAAAAAAACAAAAACAAAAAACAGCCCTGAATTAATATTATTCTATTCGCTGATGAAAAGACTTACATTCTATTTCCCTTTGCGGATTCTATACAGTCGGTCAGTTTGCTGGCAACGTGATGGGTCCAAAGATCACATCCACATTGATATTTGTTAATTGAACGATTTAGGATGAACTATGATCAGGTCCTTAGGATTTAGGCCTAGGCCAGATTTTTGAAACTCAGTTTTGCCGAATGCCAGATTGCCGGCCGAGTCTAGGCCTACTTTGCCGAAAACCAGTTTGCCGACTCAAAAACCATAAACCCAGTTTCTCCTTTTGCGGATACTATACAGTCGGGCAGTTTGCTGGCAACTGTGATGGGTCCAAAAAAACCATGAACCCAGTTTGCCGAAAGTCAGTGAAACATTAACAATAGCATTCGATGGCGCCCTCTCTTACCATGTACAGTATTAGTATAATCACAGACCCTACCCTGTGGTATAATAAATACTAGCAGCTTATTGTAGGTAGTAAGTTTTAATGATTCTTTTTTCTTTATTCTGTAAATCAAACTTGATTAACAATTTGACTATCATCCAAAAATTAATGAAATAGGCTTATAACGTGTGATTAAATGTTTTATAAGCATATTTTTAATAAATACATAACGTTTAACTAATATATGTAAACCTGAAGGAAATAAATTATACACACGTGCAAGTGGTGGCTCCAGAAATTTCCCTACGGGGGGGGGGGGGGGTCTGAATGTGTCTGAATCGGTCAGGACCCTTGCATTAGGGTTCGCAGGCAGAGGGTTTTTTTTTAGTGGGATACGATGCTTGATCCTTCGTTTCACTTTCTAATTTAACTGATGAGCCATGCATGACTTCAAGTAGGCCTTTTCCCACAGCATTGTTGTTCCAGGATTATTTGTGAGCCTATATAATTACCGGTACGGGTCCTCCCTGGCCAACTCATCATTTTTGCAAAAGCACAGTATGCTGTACTTGTGTACGACAGCGACGGCAAGTTTCGGCAAACTGGGTTTCGGCAAACTGGATTTTTTTTTGACAAACGGACCTGTGAGGATCCTACTACAATAGGCTATTGCCGTCGTTCTCCGTCTGAGAGTTTGGTGATTAGTTCTTTAGTACAGTAATCTAGTAGGCTACGCACGTCACCCCGACTTTCAAATCAAACTGAATAAAATATCAGATCAAATTATAAACAAATAGCCGGTAGGACTACTTGTTGAAATGTGTAGTACAAACAAATATATTATAAATTAGCAAAGTACTTTTTTCTTTATTAACTTCGTAGCCTATTAAACTTACCACAGGCCTATTTTGATTATGCAGCGGTGGCTATGTTAAAGCATTGCAGAAAATGAAAACCAATAACAGCAGTGTACATCTGCGGAATGCTACTTGAATCTCAAAAGGTCTACCAAGACACGCAATTCTTCCTTCATTTTCCGGTACTTGGTCGCGTATATTTCCTAGTACAGTTAGGCCTTTGTTAAAAATAAACTGTGATCTCATACATGTATACCTCACGATCAATATTATCTTTATTGGTATTATTATTACCACGGTGCGCCAAGGCGCTTCTTAACGGCGGATATATCATGAGACAATTTATATGATTATAATCTAATGTCCGGACACATGACCTTCAAATACATATAGGCCTACCTTATATAATATCACATTGGCAATAACCCTTGAAAGTAATTTAGATGATTTTGATATCCTATGGGCCGAAAATGCGCTGAATTTAATTTTTTAACAAACAGAATACCCACATCAATTAATCATTTGGATATAATAATTTAGACGTGTACACACACTTCCATAATACATGCCTACAAATGTTGTAGATCTATTATAGGCCCTACTTACAGTAGTATTATCGTATTCTTGGTTTCTGACATGGATCATTGAAATTTGATTGAGAATGTGGTTCCTCACTATGACTATAAGTTTTAAGAGGAGTTTTCACTGAAAACACACGTGGGCACCGATTGATAGGCCTACCAAACATGATATTTGTTAATATGTTTTCAGTTAAAAATAAGTGTACTGTGAATTGGTTGGTAAGATGTTTTATTGGCTTTTTATGTAATTTGTAATTATTATGTAATCAATTTGTTTAATTGTTTACAAAATCTGTGCATTTAATATGTTATAATTATTCTTGTCCTTTGACTTTTTGACTTTATTTTTTTTTTAAATTACGTATATATATATATACTGTCTCTTATACACATCTAGATGTGTATAAGAGACAGGTTACAAGTCACTTGTCTGAATAAACAAATGAAATGAGATGCAGTACCTTCCAATCCCATGGTTCTTTGGTTTACTGTATTCTAGTTATGAGATCAGAAGATTTATTTCTCAAAACAACTCAGTAAGGAAGCTTCAAAGTACACACCTAGATGTTCAGATGACAAGATTCTGGATCTCGTCATGTCTACAGACCATAGAAGATGATCAGATGACGAGATCCCGCATCCTATCATGTCTACATATCTTAAACACCAGTACAATATTAGGCCGAAAATGACCGGAAACGATAACTATCGGGATGTAGACATGATGAGATCCAGGATCTCGTCATCTGAACATTTCTTTTAAAGAATGTAGACATGACGAGATCCAGGATCCAGGTGGCACTTTTAAGCTTCCATAACTTAGTCCTATACAGTAATTTTATGTAGAGTACGGTATTTTGTATATATTTGTCTGGTGAACTGTGTAAAACTGAAATAACAGTAACACGAATTAACAGTAAAAACAATATTAATAGTAATAATAATAAATGAAATATTAATTAATTGGTTCATTGACATAATAATAATGATAATATAACAACAACAAAAAAGAACATAAATATACAGTAGCTACAACAAGAACATTTCAATAATAGCAATTATTATTTTGGGTTTGTATTTAAGTTTATTTTTATAGTAAGTTTTTAATGAGATTCTGATTTTTGTTTCAATTTCTTTTCTTTCTTAAACCTGCTTATACTCATAGGCCGATATTTTATGAAAAACTGTTAAAGATGTGGAAATAATGGTCATACACAGAGAAAGCAGGTTTGCCATATTCGTTGCTACTTTCTCCACGTAGTTCATTCATTCATAATTCTAATGGTTTATTTATTTCAAAACCTCATGAATATACATGAAGTAACAATGAAAATGCTTTAAATAAGAATTGTCAAGTATTGTAGCAAAAACTAAATTGCGCTTTATAGACACCTGATTGGTAGCCCTCTTTCTTTATCTGGAGTATTATGTTGAAATGTGTAAAGGTATAATGTATTCTGTTCAGAGGTCCCAAGTTGATGGATTTAAATTTCTGGGTAATTTGTCGTATATTGAAGTGTAATCTGAGTACTTTTTTGGATTATTAATTATACATATGACATGTTAATTCAACGTGTGTCATGTTACCAAAAAGCCATTTCAAATATTAAACAGAAGTACTGTAGTAGTTTTTTTAAGTGGGAACAATAAGCAAAATACTGTAAGTCATTTTCAGGCTTTATTGAATTTAAATTTTAAATTGTAAGGAACTTATATGACCAGAGCCTTGCCAGCGTCAACGTTCCTATGCATGATACACGACTTAAAAAAATATATATTCCCTATATATATACGTGTATATATATGTACTTATACATACATATATACGTATATATATATACACGTATATATATATACGTATACATGTATTTATATATATATATGTATAGACGCACGCGTTTAAATTGTAAGGAACTTACATGACAAGAGCCTTGCAGGCGTCAACGTTCCTATGCATGATACACGACTTAAAAAGTATATATGCCCTATATATATATATATACGTGTATATATATATGTACATATATACACATATATATATACACGTATATATATACGTATACACGTATATATATACGTATTCATGTATATATATGTATATACGAACGCGTGTGCATGTATACACGCGCGCGTGTACATATATACGCGTGTACATACATACGCGTGTGAATATATATACGCATGTATATTATACGTATATATATATATATACATATATATATTATACGTATATATATATACGTGTATATATACACGTATATATACGTATACGTGTATATATATATATACGTATATATATAAATAATATATATATACGTATATATATAAATAATATATATATATAAATAAAATATAAATAAACATACAAACAATATATATACATATATATACGTAAATAATATATATACACATATATAAATAATATATATAATATATATATATATAGATATATATATATATATATATATATATATATATATATAGAGCTC
>NW_022752398.1:53883-55386 GCF_011630105.1 Anneissia japonica
AGCCAGTCCGTCGTCCCTGTAAAGTCCAATCTTCCGTCTGTCAATCTTCTTAGAAAGTATGTGCAGGATGTAGAGTCCCACGAGGTCGCAAACTTCCGCACCGTCGTGGCTGCCCATGGTCACGTCGAATATATATATATATATATGTTGGGTCAAATTTGTGTGGAGGTTGAAAAATACAGGAGGAGTCTTTATGGCCCAAAATAGTGATTTTAGTAATGTAGTTCGACAGGCAAATTACAGTAATATTTTTAGCAAATTTCTTTGAAAAATTTCGTAGGCATAGGGCCTAGCTAGGTGTACAGTAATTTCATTTTACAGTAGTTTGGAACGATATCAGGAGTGGGGGTGGTGGCAGTGGCCTACTACTGGACTACAATTTATTTAAAGCTATCTTGGGTCCGATCGTCCACACCAGTTGGGCCCAATCGTCTGTCACCCGAAGTTTTCATTACGATGATCAAGAACGTATACTATCTAGGCCCTAGGCTAGGCTTAGATTGCTGCCGTCACTCTGCTACGTATACTACTGTACTACCGCATAACAAAGAAAGCGACCCACGCGGTGCATTCTTAAATTGTACAAACATTATTAAAATGTTTTAGACGATAATACGATATCACTGACTGGACGATCTACCACCCTCGCATCGCAGTAACAACTGTACTGAACTAGGCCTAGCTTAGGCCTAATGTTTTTGTGGAAAGTTAGATAGTCGTTATATACCCGACAGTCGGCTGCCTTTATATCTTCACTTGTCTTCAATTTGTATTCAAAGGCAAAGATACTAGAAATACAAGATAGAGCACTCGCATTGTAAAAATACCATGAGGCGGAAATCGTACCCAACGTAGGCGGCGCCCTTCTTTTTAACCATGCAAGTTTTCTATACTTCGTGCCCAACGTACAGGGCGCGCCCTTCTGTTGCTAAGTATATCCAGACGCAAAAGGCGCCCTTCCTTTTCCTCTAATGGAGAAAAACTTTTTCACTAAGAGTGCATCCGGCCATACGATTCTGCGCTGTATTGTTGTTTTATTCTTTACTGAATCATGATTATGCTTAATTGTTTTGTGTTTTATTTTATAATAGCAACGATTTCTACCGCCACCAAGGAGGTTATGTATTCACCGATATCACTGTCTAGGTGTCTATTCCAGTTTGTTTTTATATCTAGTAAATAAAAAGTGATTAGCAACAACTCATAATACCGGTACGGGACGTCGGTAAAGAAGTGCAAAATACAGTCATCATTATGAATTCTTGTGCTTTATCGATCCATACTATCGGTAGGCCTATTAGCTCAGGATTTCAATGATTTTTCCAACCCATTATTATTGACATTGAATACAGCTCTGATACTCACAGTATATATTTTTTAATCACAAATTAGAACTGCATATATGTAGTTTTAAAACAATGTGCATTCACTTAAAATTTATTTACAGCACAAGTTTATGTAATTACTGTAGGCCTATATAATCAATTAAAAATTAAAAAAACA
>NW_022752398.1:55412-58780 GCF_011630105.1 Anneissia japonica
TTAAACACTGACTTCAGATGAAATACAACAATACCATAATACAAACTCAGTAACAAATATTTATTAGATCGGATTAAACTACAGAACATGAATTGTCTATACATGATAAATGGTACAGCGTCAAGGCTGTCTCTTATACACATCTAGATGTGTATAAGAGACCATACACACACACACACACACAAGTAATTAGATTTAAGTAATTAGAGTTAGACCTGTATTAATATTATTAGATTTCATTTACCAAAAGAGCTCCATTTTCACGTCATTCATAAATAACTAACTGCATACAATACGAGCGTTATTATACGAACGAATAATATTTAGTACTTTTTTCATTATTTTAGGCTAGTCTAATTATTTATATATTTTTCTTCAATATCTTAGCTATGCAAGTCAATAGGCCTAGGCTAATTCATATGTCAAGTTTAAAAAAACAAAATGTTAATATATATTTATAATATATATAGCTAATTTTTTGTTTAATGTCAGTGCAATATTTTACCTTTCTCTATCCTTTGGAAATCGATATAAATTATGACCCTGTTTGTATGATGTGTCCCTCCAATACCGTACGTCGCCACAGCGCATCACGGTGTACAATTTTTTAATTGAGTATTGATAATAAAATACGCGACGACTTGGTAACGAAAGTTTGGCAGAAGTTTTTTTAGATCCAGCTGTAGGGGGCGTCCCATTGTTTGTATTCCCACCATGCATTTCGGTGGAACACTTTTTGTGTGTGGAGAACTCTATCTTGTATTTCTAGTATAAGACCGGGAGCCCAGAAAATTTAATCATGTGAAAAGGTCTGGTCGTGATAGTATAGGGCCAAGATACAATACCGTATTCAGTATTGCTGCCGGGGCACATCCTGTACAAGCGGGCTGGGGGAAATGAAATAGGGGGTTAAATAATGCATTTAATCTTTGGAGAGAGTCATGGATAAAAATAATTGAATATTACTCCCAGGTAGATACTTGCAATAATGTCACAGGTGACAGCAACATTTACCTGTACGTGACCTTAAACAGTGACATTAAATACATTTAATAATGTAAAGAGAGACACGGATGAATTTTTTTTTATTGGAACTATTATACATTGGGGTAACAAAAATACCAATGACAGCAACTTTATCCTCTACATAAGCCCAGACAGCAGCCCCAAGGGACCCACGGGGATCTTATATAGTAGCAACATTATAAAATCCAGCAAAGAGAGACATGAATGAAACCAACTAGGAATTACTACTTGTGTATTGTAGAATGCTGAAACACCGATGACAGCAATTTTTTCATGTGCGTGACCCTAAACAGTGACGTTAAAGGCCACGCCCAAATACATTTAATCATGTGAAGAGAGACACGGATGAATCATAGGAACTATTATACATTGGGGGTAACAAAAATACCAATGACAGCAACTTTATCCTGTACATAAGCCCAGACAGCAGCCCAAGGGACCCATGGGGTCTTATATAGTAGCAACATGATAAAATCATGCAAAGAGAGACATGAATGAAACCAACTAGGAATTATTACTTGTACATTGTAGAATGCTGAAACACCGATGACAGCAATTTTTTCATGTACGTGACCCTAAACAGTGACATTAAAGGCCACGCCCAAATGTACATTAATCTTGTGAAGAGAGACACGGATGATTTTTTTTTATTGGCACTATTATACACTGGGAGTAACATAAGTACCAATGACAGCATCTTTATCCTGTACATAAGCCCAGACAGCAGCCCTATGTTCCCAAATGGACTTATTATTTATAGTATGATATGGTAGAATCAAATAATGATTAGAGATAGTAGAATGCAACTGAAACACCTGATTATGACACAGCCAGTGGTTCTGGAGATCAACTTCAAAATAAAACAGGAATTTTAGTGAAGGATGGGACCACTTACACTGGAACTTTTAAACATTGGAAAGAAAATCCATTTGACAGCAATTATTTACTACTTTAGCTATAGATTTCCGTTTGATAATAACATTTTCAGATGAAATACAACAATACCATAATACAAACTCAGTAACAAATATTTATTAGATCGGATTAAACTACAGAACATGAATTGTCTATACATGATAAATGGTACAGCGTCAAGGTGTATTTCAATCAGATTGTTGAAAAATATGTAATCATAGGATTAGAACCTGGTAGCACTTTATTGACGAACATTATAAAATGTATTAACTTTTGACAGCAGTCTCTTCTAGGTTACAGATGTAACAGCATTATACTATAGTTAAGTAAATAAAGCGATACCAGTTTTGAATTTTACATTGCTTCTTCTACTATTGCAACAAATGTGTCCACCATATGGATTATGGATTCATTGTAAATCAGGTATCTATATGATTTTAATATATTGCATATACAATTGAACTGCGGTATTGTACACTGCGGTAACAATGTGTTTGTAGCAGTACGATACAAAGCACAAGCAAGAAACACTTAACTAATAGTTAAACAATCCTACTTCCATTTTGTCCTGCATTTGTTAGAAAACAATAAATACTTAAGAAACATAAACTGAGGTATTGTGCATTGAGGTAATAACATGTTTGCAGTAACATGTTTGTTTGTATCTTGTTTGTGCTTTGTATTAGTAGAGCGGCTAAGGAGAAAAATCGTGCACTTTTGGAAGAAAGCATGAAACTTCCCACAGTGATACTATGATACCTAAGGATCATTGAAAAAATAGACCCCAAAAAATAATCCGCTTAGTGGCCGCCATCTGGAAATTTAAAATGGCCACCAAAATATTGGATTTTTATCAATAATGTTTTTGATCTACTAGTTTATTATATGATGCAAAAACGCTTCTAGACAGTCGAATACAAAATGTTTTATTCGTGTATACATATACCACAGGTGGGCAAAGTGCGGCCCGCGAAAATAAATTAAAAACCCTATGTGTGCGGCCTGCCAAGCAACATTGGCTAGAAAACATCTTATTGTTTACGGGCAGACGCCGATTATGTAAAAAAAGTAACATTAAACTGAGAATAAATTGGTGTAAAAGCAGTGCTTTGAGGATTTTGGAAACTCAATTGAAACATCAAAGCTTGGGTGCATTTGCATGCAGTTTGACTGCATTTAGCACTGTTTCTGTCATTGTTATACCACAATGCTACGCAGCAACATTGATTCTATGTTACTTCATTATAATACAGGTATGACTTCTAGAGTATTCTTTGGCAAACAGTGTATCAAAAAAAAGTATAAGGAAATATTTTTTTTATTTGACGGGCTATTTCCGATACGATACTCACATCAATCTCCATTTATTCGAGCTCTGTTTTCACCATTATTTAATTATATAAACAGAGTGCTACACACAAAAATTA
>NW_022752398.1:58870-109364 GCF_011630105.1 Anneissia japonica
AGTTTATTCGATATTATTGCCTTCATACCATTAATGTGATATTTAATTTATGTCTACATAATTTCATTTATGCTAAAGTTACCTTATATATACTTTTCTTAATTTTTCTTGATTTTTCTTTTATTTCTTTTCACTTTCTCCATTATATTCATTTTCTATTCTTTTCCTTTCCAGTTTTTTCCTTTCCGTTCTTTATTTTTCCTTCTTTAATTTTCTGTTTCTTTTCCTTTCAATATTTACATATGTGTTTTTTTATACCATTTGAAAAATGATAATCATCTCATAGGCATGTCTATTCGATATTAGTGTCTTCACACCATTAATTTTAATATTTGATTTATGTTTACATAATTTCATTTATGCTAAAACTAGCTTTAATATAGATGATTTTTAATATCTGCATCTATCTCTCTCCCCAGGGAAGATTTGAAGACTGAGTATAGACTCAAAATCGAAGAAGTTTTAGGTTTTAATTCAAAGAAAATACCACTATGGCACTTGCCACCTAATTTTCGCCTCGGATTTTTTCCACTAGAAGATTTCTTTTCCATCCAGCTATTTTTCCAGGTTATTTCTTAAGGCTGTTTTCAAACTGTTATTTCCCCCCGACTGTCTTGTCCCAGTATTTTCCGTTGTATTTTTCCTCCTAGTTTTCCAACTGAATGTTTTCATCAGTTTACCTATATGTGTAAGGTGGAACACATTATTTGTTTATGGTTTTGTTTTTGCTTTGTAAGGTTACATCATAAATGTGTGCCGATAATAAAAAGCCTTATCCAATCAATTAACTGATTGACTCTTGATGCATTTGAAATACTAACGAAGCCAAAGACTCAATGTAGAAACGTGATTTTAAAAAGTTTGCTCCCGTGTTCAAACAAAAAAACAGGAAACCTCTTTTTAACATTGAGTACTCTTTTGTACTATATATATCCTACTTAAGTTTTACTGCATCAGCTGATAATAATCTGGCAAGGAGTGGAAATATTATTTCCACCATTAAGAATGTCTAGTAGTGGCCATTCTTGTACTATGCCGAACATTTTCCAGTAGGTTTTATTGGGTTAACTCACAAACTGATCTATTATAATATTCAATTGGTGTGATATGTGCTGTAAATATGAATACATAGGCTAAAATTAATTATTTTGGCGGCAATATTAAATTTCAAGATGACGGCCATTTTGAAATTTAATATGGTGGTCTTCTGACATAATTTCTGATTTCTGTATGGTAGTCCCTGTTATGGAAAACATGTGCAACTATCTTTGATTGACAGTGCTATGTACTGTAGATATAATATTGACAAAAATATCATTAATTTGGCGGCCATCTTGAAATCCAATATGGCGGCGCCATCTGACATAATTTCTGATGATTGAATTACACTCCTTGATATTGAAAAAATGGGTAATGATTTTCAATTGTCAAGGACATGTGCTGTAGGTATGAATATATTGGCTAAAATCAATTATTTTGGCGGCCATATTGGATTTCAAGATGGTGGCCATTAGGAGGCGTTATCTTTTGGGGTCTATTTTTTTTATGATCTTTAGGTGTCATAGTATCACTATGGGAAGTTTCATGCTTTCTTCCAGAAGTGCACGATTCTACCTGAAATTCAACTTTAATCGCTTTACTATATTGAAATGCTAAAACGCATTGTTACCGCAATGTAAAATACCTCCGTTTTTAATTTTATAAGCGTTTATTTGTTTATACTTACTAATGTAGAAAAATTAAAGTAGTTTCAATAAAATTTCAGCCCGGAAACATAGACTCAGAAATACCGGGATGGTGTCCGGCGGGGGATAGTTTAACTATTAGTTAAGTGTTTCTTGTTTTTGCTTAGTACAGCTTTTAACATGTTATTACCTCAATGCACAATACCTCAGTTTAATTTTTTAAGTATTTATTGTTTTCTAACAAATGCAGGACAAAATGGAAGTATTTCCATAAATTCTAGCCCCGAAACCTAGACTCAGAAATACCGGGATGGTATCCAGCGGGGAATAATTTAACTATTAGTTAAGTGTTTCTTGCTTGTGCTTTGTATCGTACTGCTACAAACACATTGTTACCGCAGTGTACAATACCGCAGTTCAATTGTATATGCAATATATTAAAATCATATAGATACCTGATTTACAATGAATCCATAATCCATATGGTGGACACATTTGTTGTAATAGTAGAAGAAGCAATGTAAAATTCAAAACTTGTATCACTTTATTGACTAACTATAGTATAATGCTGTTACATCTGTAACCTAGAAGAGACTGCTGTCAAAAGTTAATACATTTTATAATGTTAGTCAATAAAATGTTACCAGGTTCTAATCCTATGATTACATATTTTTCAACAATCTGATTGAAATACACCTTGACGCTGTACCATTTATCATGTATAGACAATTCATGTTCTGTAGTTTAATCCGATCTAATAAATATTTGTTACTGAGTTTGTATTATGGTATTGTTGTATTTCATCTGAAGTCAGTGTTTAACAAAATTTTATCAAACAGAAATCTATAGCTAAAGTAGTAAATAATTGCTGTCAATTGGATTTTCTTTCCAATGTTTAAAAGTTCCAGTGTAGTAAATGGTCCCATCCTTCACTTAATTCCTGTTTTATTCTGAAGTTGATCTCCAGAACCACTGTCTGTGTCATAATCAGGTGTTTCAGTTGCATTCTACTATCTCTAATCATTATTAGATTCGACCATATCATACTATAAATAATAAGTCCATTTGGGAACCTAGGGCTGCTGTCTGGGCTTATGTACAGGATAAAGTTGCTGTCATTGGTACTTATGTTACTCCCAATGTTTTCATCAGTTTACCTATTGTGTAATGTGGAACACATTATTTGTTTATGCTTTTGTTTTTGTTTTGTAAGGTTACATCATAAATGTGTGCCGATTGGTACTTATGTTACTCCCAATGTATAATAGTGCCAATAAAAAAAAATCATCCATGTCTCTTTTCACATGATTAATGTCATTTGGGCGTGGCCTTTAATGTCACTGTTTAGGGTCAGGTACATGAACAAATTGCTGTCATCGGTGTTTCAGCATTCTACAATGTACAAATAGTAATTCCTAGTTGGCTTCATTCATGTCTCTTTTTGTTTGTTTTTATCATGTTGCTACCATATAAGACACGCGTGGGTCCCTTGGGGCTGCTGTCTGGGCTTATGTACAGGATAATGTTACTGTCATTGGTATTTATGTTACCCCGAATGTATAATAGTTCCAATAAAAAAAAATTCATCCGTGTCTCTCTTCACATGATTAAATGTATTTGGGCGTGGCCTTTAGTGTCACGGTTTAGGGTCAAGTACATGAAAATATTGCTGTCATCGGTGTTTCAGCATTCTACAATGTACAAGTAGTAATTCCTAGTTGGTTTCATTCATGTCTCTCTTTGCATGATTTTATCATGTTGCTACTATATAAGACCCCCGTGGGTCCCTTGGGGCTGCTGTCTGGGCTTATGTACAGGATACAGTTGCTGTCATTGGTATTTTTGTTACCCCCAATGTATAATAGTTCCAATAAAAAAAAATTTATCCGTGTCTCTCTTCACATGATTAAATGTATTTGGGCGTGGCCTTTAATGTCACTGTTTAAGGTTACGTACAGGTAAAAGTTGCTGTCACCTGTGACACAGCAGTTGATTTTTTCGCCGTAAAACCAAAATAGTTTCATCTATGCCGACTTGCCGATCGGTTAGCGTGAGCCCTGACTGAACACTGCAGAAACTTCACATCGAACTTCGCATCGCGAAGTAAAACAAAATTTCGGAAAACTTTTCTTTGACGCATGCGCATTTGCAAAAAATGTCCACACACATACGCGCACACACATAAAAACAAAGGAAAAACAGTGAAAGTGATTACAATAGTTTCTATTGCATTAATACATGCATAGCAACTAATAAGAGAGAAATGTTGTTTAATTTTTGAAAATGTACACTTAGGAGCCATTTTAATATTCACAATGAAAATTTCTATTTTTCTGGGGAAAAATTCTAAAAATTCTGGAAAGCCTAGATTCTCCTTAAAAAAATCTAGGAAACTGCAAATTTTTGGGAACTTATGAGGTCTGTCTGTTAATAGCTTATTTCTTTGTTTTTTAATTTACTTGTAGATATGTCGCTTCATACAGAGAGAGAGAGAGAGAGAGAGAGAGAGAGAGAGAGAGAGAGAGAGAGGGAGAGAGAGAGAGAGAGAGAGAGCTGGTTTGCCATATAGCTCATTCATTCATTTTATTTTCTCATGGTATTTCAAATCGCCACAATAAATAAATATACATAAATTCTGCTCTATAGTCACCTGGTTGATGACCCCTCTCTCTTTGTCTGGAGTAGTATTTTTAATTGCCAATTTCATTTTGTAAGTGTAGGCCTTTATGTATCTTTTGTTGATTAATTTAATAGTTTATTCTTTGTTTATAATTTTGTTTGTTCTTTTAAAAGTTGTACAATGTGGATTCACCACCTTTGTGTGTGCCACCGATATAAAGGTGTAATTTCCCAATAAATACTTACTTAGTGTACAAAACAGCAAAACTTCTTTTCATAATAATAATATAGATCTTGTACCTTTAAAATAAACAATTGCCACATGCAAATATATCTAAAGACATTGGATGGAACAACAGATAATGTATTATTTTATCAAACTCAGTTCTTTTAATACAGCACTGCTAACCAACAAGGTATTATCCCACCCTTTAATAAATGAACGCCTGTAAGCTTCATACAATACACTTCTTAAAAATAAATAAACTATACATGATACAATCCAGCATTACAAGCAAATCTCAAATCATAAAATGAATTTAAAAACAATCTGATATAAAATCAAGTGTTGTTGATTTGCTCAACAGGAAAACCAAATTTTGATAATTTACTCACTTAACATGATGCAAGTTTTCTGTTACGTCATATATGAAGATTTTGAAGCAATCCAATACAGAAGTTAATAGCCCTCACTTGTACACATAGAATCACACGACTATGAATTTGTGTTAGTTGCTTTGCAATTAGCTTACACAATTTACCCTGTTGGCCATTACATACATAAAATATAACCAGACAATGACCAACTATATTTTTACCCATGTTTTACAAACATATTATGCGCATATTTCGACTATGTACTACAAGCAATCATTAAATGTACACTGTTATATATTCTATGGTGTCAAATCATATAAGACTTACTACATACTTTTTTACTATAAAAACACACGAAGGATATAGGGTTAGTTGTGTTTGCATTACCATGACAACCATGCACAACAATTCCAAATGTTTCATTGGATTACGTTAAAGACCAGCGTGTGAGAATAGAAAACTATGACCGCTGAATTTTTTCAAATTCTTAGTTTACACGAATAAATATCGTCAATGTTTTGATAACTAAAATTACATTCACTGCAATTCTGATTATAAATAACATGAACTAAAAAACACAAGCTAACTCTACCTTCATTGTTAGTTTGTATACAATGAGGCATACTATCATCATTTTAGCATTGTCATCATTGTTTGCATAGGAGTTTATCAGCAGTTCAGGTCTATATTGGTGTATTAAATACCAACAAAAACATGTAAACAATACAACTTTTAAATAGCATTATCTCATTTAGTAAATAGATATAAATTTTCCTCAGTCTGTTATCTTAAAATATTGGTTAAATCTGAACAAGCATTGAATAAACAATAAAATCAAGGATTTTAACTCCTGTCCCATTCACTGTGATGGACAGCTAGGAGCTCACTACGTACTATCAAGCTATTACAGAACGACACTAAAGCAAGCCTTGAATATCTATATCAAGTAAAGCCACCTGTCATTTTGATGCAAGCATCAAAGCCTAGCTACTGCTAAATTTGTTTATTAATTTATATAAATTTATTTTCAGGTGAGACCTGAATACCAATGAACATGCAAGATGATAACACATGGTTCCATATAAGATACACCTCCCAACCTCCACAGAAATAATTAATAATTACCTTTGTTTTGTAAAACACTGTGGTATATTCGATGAGAGTGATATATAAATGACTGCATATTATTAATATTATTATTATTAATAACATTCCTTTTTATTTCAAAAATAATAAATTTTGCTCATGAGTAAGGCAACACACACATGAAAGGGTTAGTGGTGTGTTCTGCTAATAAAAAGATTTTCTATCTGTAAAGCTAGGCTTATGTCGCACTTGTGACTCGACTCAACTGTAGGTCAGTGGCGGTTCTGTCGATTTTAACCAGCAATTGCACAAGTACAAGCAACTAGTTGCCCAGAGGGCTTGTGTTGCTTCTGACTGTAAATCATCTCCAACTAGTTGCCATGCATTACCATCATATTTGGTGAAATTTTAGCATGAGAGACATACTACTGTCACATGACCGTGCAATCTATCAAAGCTCATGTCGCCTCGAATCGCCTGACTCACAGTTGCTTCTATAGTAGTTGCTGGCAAGTTTCAACAGTTGATGAGTTGATGCCAGTTTAGGTGGAGTAGCAAGGGTGATATAAGCTAAGTTAAGCTAATGGTAAAACATTTAACATACCGAAATATGATGAAAAAACTGATCAAATCCACTGATGTTGTAGCACCGTTTGCAGTACTTATTGTACTTCACTAATTGCCCAATACACTGTTAACATTCTAACAAAAGCAAAATACATTTTTTATCAGCAGATGCTAAACCACTCAACCTTTCTGTACACAAACCAATCTGTTTCAGTGGTTCCAAATAACACCATGCCTATACACAATACTAACATAATTAAATATAAAAAATAAGGTATAACAAAATAACAGATAGCCATTAATACTTCAAACTAATCAATGAACAATATAGCATATCTTAGTGTTTATCTTCCTTTTAAAAATAGTTTTATTAACTATTCAACAGATCGTAAGCAACAGTAAATAAATTCAAAAAATAAGGTAAACAGATAGCCATTAATACTTCAAACTAATCAATGAACAATATAGCGTATCTTAGTGTTAATCTTCCTTTTTAAAATAGTTTTAACTATTCAACAGATCGTAAGCAACAGTAAATAAATTCAGCAAACTCAAACTAAATATGCAATATATTAATTACAAATCAATCATATTTTTAATGTACTTATTTTTAATGTACTTTCAACAAAATTTTCCTATCTTCAAGCAGGGAAAATGCATGCATATTGCCGGTGCATCTATTGACCAAGGGACTAGTAACAAAAAGAAGCAACATGAAATAAATGTAGAATCTCTCAGCATCTCATGGTTGAGGGGAATTTTATAATCTTTGGAAACCTACAGAGAAGATCACATAGTATTAAAGCATTTGAAGCAGTCTGAAAGAAATTATTACGGGCACTTTTTGGAAACTGGTGATCCTTAGGAGCCATTATTGCCTGAAGAGAACTTAAAAGGAAATAATGGCTCCTTCAGGCCACTATTTTCTATTACACATATGCATTCTTTTTAAAAAGCAGAACTTGACATTTGTATTATTCTCCTCATTGAAAATACAAATTAATGTAAATTAGCAGTTTCAATAGTTTTTAAAACAAAAGTACTGTAATTAAGAAATAAAACTTCCTAAGTACAACCTTTAAAATATTCAGCCACAGTAACAGTCCAAAGAATGTGTGTGTGTGTGTGTGTATATATATGGGCTGATTGAGACAACACTACCCTAGGAAGTCTGGGGGATGTCCCAGCAAAATTTGTGTTTTGTAGATGCCCGAAAATAATCTTTGAGGCATTTTGGGTGAGCAACTATTTCTTTTTCTTTCTTTCTTCTTTTATTTTTACTTTCCAAAATAGGGGCTGTGACCCGCACTCTAAATCCATCCCTGGTATCATTCATCAATGAATGACCTCAATAAATAAAACAAAAACCAAACTTATGATTTCTCAATCCAAAATCAGTATAACTGTTTTTTACATTGACATTGTGATTGTACCACTTTAAAAAAAAACAAAAAACAGTTTTACACAGTGTTTTACACACAGTATGAATACAGAAAGCATTAGCAGTATACGAAATGAATATAATGTACAGTATAAAAAAAATGATATTAGGAACAAAATTGATTGCCAGTATTCACTTTAATCACTATAAAGTCATTATTTTTTGTTTATCAATGATAAAGAAATGAAAAGTAATATTTTATTTTGTTTGGATTTTTTTTCATTCTAATGCCTGCTTCTTAGTAAAAAAAAAAAAAAATTCATGATCAAGCTACAAATTACTAAATAGATACATATATTCAATATTTAGTATACTCATCAAGATTTACTGACGTAGATCTCCCAAAATAAAAGAGCCATATATCATACAGTAATACATTATAGAGTAAGCCACACATCACGTTTTACTTTTCTCAAAAGAAAATAAAAATCTGATATATCATAATATATGATATGTGTAAGCAACACATCAAGTTTTACTTCTCTCAAAAAGAATATACAAATCTGATATATCATAATATTAATACACTATGTGTAAGCCAAATCAGACTGCAGTAAGCTGCCCTCACACCACAGAACAAACATTTGGAGCAAAGCACTACAATCAACACTATTCAGTGACATGTGCAACAGCCTAGCTAAGTATTCTCTGATAGTTAGAAGATATTGATTAGTATCATGCTACCAGGAAATTATGCATTCTAAGCCTATGGGTGTGGAATGGTTGAAACCCTTAATGCAACATAAGGCACTAACTTTTTTGGCTCATCAACATCAACATTGATGTAAAAAGAAATGCCATTTTGGCACTTAAGAGATAAATACAAGCCTAATCTGAAATTCCTAGGGACAGGCTTGTGTCAAAAGAGTAAAGCCAAGCATTTCAAATTTGCAGAAACCTCAGAATCTTCAATTGTACTGTAAATCATGTTCTTCCATTAAATCCCAAGCCTTATAACCAAGAATTCTATGTCGTGTATTTTCTTCTGTAAAGTAGCATTTCAGATGTTTTTGCATTACATGATATACTATCTGTGGTAAAATCTGAAAAAGCCTTTTCCATAATTCCATCAAAACAATATCATAGTTTATTTAATAAGGATCATAAACTATTGGAAAGCCTTCAATCATACTTCTCAAGTTAAGGAGTATGCTTTAGACCAGTAGCTCAAACTTGTTTATTTGTACATTTGAACATAATTTAACTTAAGCCTTGGTAAATGTTCCTAAATAAACCCTAGTAATTTTGACCAATTGAATTTGAAATGGAGTGAAAGAAATAGATGGAAAACATGAACGTTTTGCATAGAGAATTATACACATGAGCATAGCATCGTTGCATTAACACGGACCTGGGGATTGATACAACCAATGTTCCTCTGGCCAATTGGTTGTCATATTGAAAAGAAACATCTTACTCTACAATTTTTAGTTTGCCTAACAGTTTAAAACATTTAATGCAGAAATTTCAACAAACTGACTTTGGGACCAGTGGCGGCGCCAGCGTCTGAAATCTGGGGGAGGGGGGGAAAGTGCTGTCTCTTATACAGGGAAAGTGAGGGGGAAAGGTAAAATTTTAGGGGAGCCAATATGCTGGGTGGGCTGAAGTGGGCGTGGTCGGATGTCGCTAAAAATGTCGGAAAAAGTGGTCCAGGGGGTGAGGCCACCGAAATATATGATAAATTAGGGGTTTGAAAGGCTTATTTTATCGATTTTATAGATAGATAGTCTACTAATATAAAAAAAATACGTAACATTATTTTTCTCCTCGTCGAATTGTGGTTTTTGTTTTTTTGTGGGGGGGGGGGGAATTCTGCCTGCCTCTCCGCTGGCACCGCCATTGTTTGGGATGGTAATTAAGCTGAATGCAAGCTGAATGTGTACCTCTAAATCAACAACAATCCCTTCAGTAAGCGCTGGTTGTGGCGAGTCTCGCAGTAGGAAAGACCTCTCAAACTCTTCATAATTTTAATGAATCTATATTCAAAATGTATACAATGTTATAAAAAGCATTTTTCTTGCTAACCATTTTCGAAACAATTTAATGCATTAGAATAGGACTTCGTTGATTGTAATCGTACCCATGGCCTATCCAAGATTATTGTACTGCAACGTCATAGCTCTTAATCAATTTGGTCTATTATTTGCGCATCTCTTTAGTGGTGATAAATTGAAAGCTAATAAATTAATTACATAAGAAACTGAACTATTAATTATTTTTTGCTTCAGTTGATTAGCTTAATACAGACAGTATATAAAAGATAGGATGTGTAAATCTCTGTACACAATTTCAAGTTGTATGTGACAAACACCTATGGGTGTGATATGACATCATCATGCCTATGTATGGCCAAATCGTATCTATTTTTCCCGTAAAACTGAGAAAAATGAGAATGTGTATAAAGCAAAAGATGTGACATGCATTTATAACCATCTGTACCTAAGGCATTTGTGTTTCCTAGAAACATGTATTTCCAAAATATTCTTCAACTGCTAACTTAAACACACACATATTACAAAACACACCAATGTTGAAATTATTACTGAAAAGATTAAAATAAATACAAAAACTTACACACAGTTGCCACAAACATATTGGTACCGGTACACAACAATTCACAAATATCTAAAAATAAGGAAATCAATCTACAAAATGAAACATACTGTACATACTATATGAAATAATTTGTAATCATGAGAAAAAAAATACAGATAGATAACCACATCTCAAAAATATTAACGTAGAATCACCTTTCTATTTCTCCTGTTGATGGTTAAAAAAAGGGGAAGCGATAACATCTTTTTAGACTGTAGTTTAGACAGAAAATGTGTTGGGAAACAATGGTAATTTGTCACAATTCAACTTTCTTTTACATTAGATAATAAATAAAAATAAATATCTTTTTTGATGTTGACAGATTTTTGTTTACAGGCTTAAATACCTATTTGAATATATTTGTACAGGACCTATTCCACTTGAAATGAAGGGGCATTATAGACTTTTCAAGTTCTTACTCTGATGCTCAAATAAAAGGATCAATATGTCAAGAATTATATATGTCAGTTCCAACAACAGAGAATTATCATTTTATAAAATGTATTTATCATTAAAATTCATTGTTAAGAAGGGTCAACCCAAGCAATGTCCAACAATGCTTTTCATTCGGCCCTCAAACAATAACAGCATCATAAATCTGTAATGCGAGTTTGAACAATAATTTAACTCTTGTGCATGTCGTAAGACACAAGCATGTTCTTACTGAAGACAAAATAAAGGCATTGCCTGATGGCACTATATAACATTTCACTTGCAATATATTTACAAAGTGTTTCAATATATTTGCTAGTAGTAGGTTTTAAATATCAATCCCATAAAAATAAATAAGCAATTAAACACCACAAGCTTTGAACAGTGACACGATTATAACAAAATCTTTGTATATTGTTAATTGTGACAGTTGCAATATCATAACCTTATTGGTGATGTCACTGCTTTGGGCTTCAGCTTCTACTTACAAACTAAATGAATCAGGAAGGAGTAAAGAAACATTCAAAGCTATTCTGTCTTTTTTGCCCACTTAAGGTCATCCGATCGTGGTTTGTAACCAGTTAACTGTTCCAGTAGCCACTCAGATCTGCTCCAAAATTTTATATATTCTAACGGTCCATTGAGCCAACCGGTGGTAATGCAGAAATACGTTTCGTGCGGTGACACATGGTGTATTCGGTGGTGCTTTTTTGGCAGGATGATATGCCATCTTTGGAGGAACTCCACCCACGGCGGTAAGCCAAAGTAGGTATGCGACCATTTGTGAATCTGATTGGTAAGAGTGATAAATATACAAAGAAGAAAGAGGAAGCATTCCCAGCTATAAACTTCACGGATCCGTTCTTCAGTGTAAATACAAAATGTGAATGCCTGCCAAGCCAATAAGGGAATGACCATCATGCAGTTGTCCCCATTAGTCTCGATGTAATCATGGCGAGTAATTGCAGTCGGATCAATATGATGTTCTCGGAACGGACGTATAAAATTCTGAAAAAAACCAAAAAACTTATTTTCAATGAGGTTAATCTCTCATTTCTCAAGGTAAGATCCATTACAAACATATGGCAAGAAGGCAAATACTCATAAGATAGTGTCTGCAATACATTGTAATGGATGGATCAATCAACATCATAGTGTTGTTCCTATTGTATATCTTGAGGACAAAATTAAAGGATTCTAACAAAAATGACATGAATAAAACTTCAGTTTTAAGTAATCTCTCCATTACGATAATCAGTGAAACAATGTTTGGTTTACTCTACCAACTGATCTAATTAGGCCCTTGGATTAAGAATACACGAATAGTAAAGAGGGTTGCTCGGCAACTACTGTTAAAAAAAATGGATCAAATCTCTGCATATTACAGCAGAATCAATATTAAAAATCAAAGGTGAAAAACATCCCTAAAACGGGCCTTTTCAAACCATTGGCAAATTACTGTACAGTATGACTCAAATGTAAACACAAAATATTGACTAATCTTTATAAACAATTTATACAATGGAGATTTTAAAATTACAGAGGTAAAAGGCGATGTTATAATTAACAATAGGTCTTATGTAAACTGTAATTTGTTTAAATCTATATACATAATTGAATAAATATTTTCAAACGTTCGATGATGAAAAAAAAAACTTACCCGTCCAAGTATTGGAAGTTCTATAGATCCCCATGAGTCTGCGCTCCAGTGAACCAAGCCTGAGAGGAAATCAGCTACAACCACACCAGATACTGCAAAACATGTAAACATGTTATTCAATTAACTGATAACTAAAAATGCTCCTTTTATGCTGCGCAGTATTAGAAGCATATTCTCCTCAAGGTGTGATTTTTCTCCGAGAATTGATAAGTACTCTAGGATTTTGAATCAAATCAAATAAAATCTTTCTTTATTCTGGAAGTACTCTTTCAATACATAAGTAATGGTCTCCCAAGAGGTCCAGACACAACATAAAATAAATAACAAATAAATATATATAAAAATCAAGAAAGGAGGTAACTAAATACAATTCTTAAATGTTCTTAAAGTAAGGGTGTCAAATTTGCAGCGGATATCTAATGGGAGCTCATTCCATAATTTACATGCCCTGTAAAGGTAAGTTCTTTTTCCTTGCATATTGTTCCAGATTGGGATAATTAGAGTATTTGAAGATTGATTTCGTGTATTTTTGGAATGGACAGCATTAGTAAATTTAAATTTAGAAGAAATGTATTCAGGAGTTATACATTTTAGGGATTTAAATGTCATAATTAAAATGTTTATCCCACTTATCTTTAATCATATTCCAATCCATTGTGTCCATCAAAACCTTTACTGGAGTCATAAACCAATCAGACTTACCAAACTTCAGTTATACTGTATCATGGTAACAAACACTTTACTACAACAGCGACGACAGCAACTTTAAAAATATTACAATTTCACTTAAATTAAATTCTTTAAAGGGAAATTATGATCGTATTTAGCCTAAATCTTGTGATTAGTGAAATATTAATAACAAAATGAGCACTTAGCATATTCACACTTGTGCCAAAAACAATAGGCTCTATCTTCTTATTACCATCTTGCATTCTACCAAGTTCGAAACCAATCAGACTTTCCAACACTGAATTATACAGTAACTAGTGTAGGTTTCCTGATTAGTAAAATATTAATTATGCAAATGAGCAATTTGCATATCCAAACTCATACCAAAAACAATAGACTTGGTCTTCTTATTACCATCTTGCATTTTGCCATGTTTGAAACCAATCAGACTTACAAAACTTACTGTATTGTGGTAACTATTGTACATGGTTGGAATTTCCTCAATATGTTCCATCAGCAAATAGTTACTGTGGGCTATGATTTTACTACATCAATTTATTCTTCTACAGCAACAAGCTTCATAATTTTTTTTTAAAGAATAGGCCTATTTCATAAATGTACAGTAAGTGTATCCATTACTGGGTCATGTGAATCAACAGCAAAAGCTTGCTGTCGAGCCTGGGATTTACAACAGCAGTGGAAGGCCCTTTCTACAGCAATTAGGGAAATTCAAACCCTAAACCTAAAAATAGACCTGATTAGTGAAATATTAATTATTCAAATGAGCAATTAGCATATTCACACACATACCAAAAAACAATAGGCTCTGTCTTATTATTACCATCTTGCATTCGCCAAATTTCAAACCAATAAGATTTAACCTTTAGCTATTGTGGGAACTGGCCTAAATTAACTGATTAGTGAAATATCAATTATGCAAACAATGATCATATTCGTAAGTTAAAAAAACAATAGGCTCCGTCTGCTTAATACCATCTTGATTTTGCCAAGTTTGAAACCAATTGGACTTACCAAACTTTATTTATCCTGGTAACAACCAAATGACCAATGATGAAAACGACATGAAGAAAAACACAGGCAAAAACAATAGCCTCTAAGAAGCTTCACTTCTTTGGGGAGTCTAATAATTATAGTTTGTTCAGAAAGTATACATGCCTATTGCTGTGCTGATGAAATTTAAGAGCTATTAAATCTCTTTGATTAAGAGTGTTATTAGAAAAATTTATAGAAAAGCTTGCATTGTCGCAGTGAATCTCTGCTAAGTGAATGAGAGATACTGTACATTGTAGGTATTTTAACTCTTAGATTGAATTGTAGAGGAAAGAAGTGTTCCAAATCTACTGTAAGACTAAACTGTTTGACTCTGCAATATACTTATTTTAATATAGTCTATTGGGAGATACAGTATTTTCGAAAACAAAAATTATGCAATCAAGTTTTGGAATTATTTTGTTTTGGTTGAGATAAATATTAACTAGCCAAAGAGTACATAGGCTTGGTCCTGTCCTTAATAAAAATATTATTATATGTAATATATTTATACAAATTTGTCTAAAACCTTGAAAAAACCATGAAAATACTGCTACATTGAGTATTCATGAACATAATATGATAAGTGCTAAAAAACAAGCCATTTTCAGTTCATGGTAACAAAAATAGAATTCTACAGCAAAGAGCATCACTAAAACAAAAACAGGCATGTGTATTATAATTACACTGTACTTCATTAGATACCGTCACAAAAACACACATATCTACACTTCAAAACGAACGCGATAATAATGTTTAGCTGCTCTCCTCTGGAAAACATCCGGCTCTTGTAGGATTTTAAATCTGTTGAATGTTTTTTTCCTCGTACTACAAACATAGCCCTACCCTAAACAACCAACTACGCAATTCAACCAAATCCAACAAGAGTGATAATTTTGGAGCCATCAACTTGTAAATTTATATTTATATCTAAAATTTACAAAAAAAAATTTCGCTTTAATTCAAAACTTACAATCTGCTGAAGATTATGAAAACAATAGGCCTACTGTAAGCATAACCATCACATAAAGCTATTTTCATCCATGTACTTGGCTATTATTTTATCATACTATAGGCTTTAAGCCTTATAGAATTCCCGTTCCTTTTTGTTTTGCTTTTTGTGATCAGCTTAGTGGGAATCATGGTTATTAGCAACATCTAAATTAAAGAATACTAAAAACAAGTTTACAGGCAAGCACTGTTGAGGACCTTGTAATAAATATTTATATTTACAAGTTTTATGCTGGTGATTGGATGTTAGAATGCCACAAAAATAAGTAAACTAAACAATCCTATATCAAATAGCGATTATATAAAAACTTGAATGGGGGACCATAGCATACAAAAGAAATATGGGCCAAGGTCAGCATTGTTCAGTGGCACATTGTGGACTGATTCATCGTGCAGACATGATGCATCTCCATCTATACCAGTCATGCAATATGTTTAAAGGGCCCCTACTCAACAGTGATTAAGTTTACATTTAGGGTGTTCCTACCTCATGTTCTTTTGTGCTTATTATTTGCTGTTTCTGTTTTTGTAAATTTTAATGTTTTGAGACAAATAAATGCACAGTTCATGGTGCTGATGGATCAGCCTTACTGTGTAGGCCTACCATGGAATTATAAAATATAAACACAGTATAAATAATTAA
Source organism: Anneissia japonica (assembly GCF_011630105.1). Taxonomy (NCBI): domain Eukaryota; kingdom Metazoa; phylum Echinodermata; class Crinoidea; order Comatulida; family Comatulidae; genus Anneissia; species Anneissia japonica. The sequence continues at coordinate 74,926 of NW_022752398.1, forward strand.
AACAAATGTATACGTTCCCAAACCAAAGACTAATTACGAAAAAAGAAGTATTTTATATTGTGGTGCTATCGAATGGAATAAATTAAGATGATGTACTGTACTGCAGTCTTCCACCAATTTAAGTATTTTCAAGAAACACATTTGTATCAATAATTTACGAAACCAAAGTATAACAGTAAACATTGTATAAATCATTAATTTGCTGTTTTCTTGCTTTGTTTTATTTATATTTTACATTTATTTTTTGTAACTTACTGTTTACTTAATAGTGGAGTGGATTTTCTTCACTTCCATAATTTATTTTGCCACTGTTAGGTATAGATTATTTTAATTTTACTAAATTGTTGACTTTTGTGTACTGTATAATAATTATGTTTTGTATCTATATTATTTAATTTCTGTGTTTAACTTCTGTTTTCTTATGATGTACCGTAATGTGTAAATAAAATTTTACTACTACTACTACTACTTGGAAAAATAAGTGTTTAGTATATATTATTAACACATGAACAAAAAAAAGCCAGTGAAGTTGAAACTTGAATTACTTACATGCAGCAGCAAAGGGAGCAGCCCAATTTTCAATACTAAAGTGGTAAATCAGCTGGAAAATATTGAAGATGGCTAAGAACACAGAGGAGTATACACACACCACCTCTTGGGTACGCTTTCCTGAAGAGAGAAGAAAACATTTTTTTATTGTGTTGTTTTATTCCATTGGAATCACAAGGCCAAGATTAAACTAGATTTGAACTCATCACTGAGGACAAGTTAGGTGATCCGCCGCACTTTGACCCTCGAAGAATTGTGCGTGGTGCGGATTGAACAATTTTTAAATGCTGAAAATAGCCTAAAGTACATGCTAATTCAGTTTTAAAAACAAATAATTTGGAGCATTTTGAAAGATTTACTTACGCATACGTGCACGTCATGATGCACGTGCGCATGGTAATGTCCCAAAATTTTCACTCCTGATATGAGATATATGTATCAACTCTCATTGACAAACGCCTGTTGGTGAGGGACTTATCATTCATGATATTTACCATATATAAAAATCCAGTTTTTTTAATTCAGATGGCAATATGATGATGTCACAATGTCCGATCAGCCATAATGATCTATAAAATCATATCTAAAACTCATGTGCTTTCAGAATATGTAATAAAAATTGGGGGTCACCTTTCATCCTAAGGAGCTATAACAGATTAAAAATAAGCCTGATTTTAGCATTATTTCCACTGTATGTCGGCACAAACGCGCACAAGGATTCCTATGTTTGATACGCGCATACGGCATTGCTATTGGCCCTAAGATGAATGAAAAGAATGGAAATTTGTCTATACAATGTCAGGAACCCAAAATATGTAAAAAAAACCCCCGTAATTTCCAACAACTGTACGTGCCGCGTGCGTAGTGGAAAATATCAACAAATTTTGAAATGCTCAAAATGGCCTGAAACGTGCTCTAATTTAGTAAAAAAGTGATTTAGCACATTTTAAAATTTTGATGCACACGTCATGACGCGCATGCGAAATATTTCAGTACGTGACATTAAAGCTTGACCTGAAGTTTATGTCCACTGAATATGATTCCGGAATGAAAATTGGTTAGGATATGATCAATAATGTAAAAACGCAAAATTGCACATGGATGACGTCACGCATGAATAAGCACATTGAAAAGCTTATTGTGACTATTCCACGCCAAGCCAAATGTTTGTTGAAACATGCATGTGCGCAACTCGCGGCAAATTGAAGACATATCGTGCGCACAAAAATGAAAGGAAAGTAGAATTTAAAAAAAAGGGAAGGAAAGTAGAATAAAAAAAAAAGATGATGATGAAGTAAGAAGAAATCTGACAATAAAAAGAGGTGATCCGCACTAGATGCGGATCACCAAAAATGCATTTCAAATATCAGTGGCAGTTTCATTTAGTGGATAAACACGGCATTAAGTGTTTACAGCACACTTTTCATAGAAACCTGTACACAAAGTCTGCATGGAGTCTCCATGAAACACTTATCAATGGATTTTGTTATGCATAAAAAAAATGATATTATCTGAGACAGACAGTTAAGGTTATGAAAAGTTATTGTACTTCAATCAAACATGGAATATATCCCTCCATAGTACAAAACATCACTTATCTAGTAGGAAAACCTTTTTCACATTTCACTTTTTTTTATATTCACTTTTTTTTTTTATAAGAAAAAGTAAAATTTTTCTCAGGCTCTATGTATGTCAGTTTTTGGCCGATTTCAGGCTCAAAATTTCCTTATTTTGTTCTTATTTACACTTTTCGAAGATAGTAAATTATTCTTGTACATCAGTATATTACTGTACTGTATTATAGAGGGCATTACAAAGTCACACCTACTGTGCATCATGTACAGATAAGATTTGTTGTTGTTTTTTTCTATTAAAAAAAAAAGAAACTTCATTTGACATTTTAGTTCAGCCTCAATTTGTTCTTATTTTTTAAAGCATTTTCTGACAGCCTCAGTATTCTACAATTAATCAAAATATATGAGAGAATAATTATTTACTTTACCAGAATATTAAATATTTGATAAAATAAATAGATAGGCTATTGGAATCTTTTGTTGTCACCAGTATTACCGTACTGTAATTAACATTATTTGATGGCAAAATTATTCAATGTTTCATTTGTATAAATCACTTTTGAGTCAGGATTTGATTAAGGTAGTACGGTGTTAGTATTAGTACAAGGTAGTAGTGACAAAGGTAATTATTTCATGAAAATACCATACAACTTAAAAAATGTATTTTAAAAATTAAGTACAAACATGTGACATTTTTGTGCTAATAGTTTAGTCCGAAATGTACTGGTAGTTTCCTAGCTCCTATGAATAGATTCTCCATTGCAGATAGAATCAATCCAAAGAGGGCAGCATTGTCAAAACAAGTGGGATACTTAGCCTCACTATTTTTTAATTTAAAAAATTATTTTATTGTTTTTTTAAGAGGATTTCATGGTTGAAAAATGTTTTTAGTAGTCTGATTGTTTTATAGTATTAATTCCCAAAATTTGAGGCATCCATTTTAAAAGAAGCTCCTCTCTTTACTTTGCAAAAATAGTTTTGAAACAAAGCCCATCTCGAAAAAAAGAACATCAAAAAGTCCTAGAAAAAAAAGCCCAGGGCCTCTATTTGAGGTTTTACGGTGTCGTTGTAGTATGTATTCATTATCAGGAATGAGCTCAATTGAGGTAGGGTGGTGGAGTGTGCATGTGTCAGAATCTGTGTCTTTTTGTTACTGTACAGTATATCCCCCAGAGGATAAAGCTGCAAATTGTATACTGAATTTTGGCACAATTAAAGCCACTTTCATAAAAATGGGCTGGCAATATTGCAGTAACAATGCCAGATTGCTTACCGACATGCAATCTTTCATGCCTAACAAATCAAGGTCGAACCCAAAAAAAAAATAAATAAATAAATAAAAAATTTTCAAAGATCCACATTTTTTCCAGACATTTTTGCCTAGGGCCTTTTCACAATGACATAAATGAAAAAGCACTGATGAGGTACCAGCAATCAGTCCAAAGACCTTGCCAATTCCAAGACGTAATCTATCTCAATTCCAGCAATTCTGAAACTGAGCCTGCCATCCGCTTGGTGGTGCTGTAATCAATTTTCCTGTCTCCCACTGAAAAGGTCCAAAAGAATTATGATTACGACCCACCCGGAAGAAACATAAGCTAAAACACAGTTTGTGTCCAACAACGGAACAGGTACAGCGCGCAGTATGAGATTTTCATTTTCAGAAAGAGGCACAAACTTCACTCTAAGTGAAAACAACGTACAGTATGCTGTTTATTCTGATTGTTTTCGTGAACAGACACAAACTGTTCACGCTAATTAACAGGTTAATTAAAGTTAAGAAAAGAAAAATAAATTTAACATGTGAAATTTTTTATGCTTTATCTTTAAACATACGTAAAAAAATATGCTTTATCTTTAAACTTACGTAAAAAAATATTTACCATTTTGATATCTTGATAGTGAAATCTACGGTTTTATGAAGTATTCGACTTCAAACATGTTTTTCTCAAGATGCAGTTTTGGTCGAAATTGAAGTTTGTCTCTCTTTGTGAAAAAGATGATGAAATATTTTAGTGATACTGCCGTAATCTACAGTAACACATTTCTGTATGAATGGTTACATATGCTGGTATGGCATTGGTGTATAAATAAGGATTTCACTTTGATTATCACATGATTTGATGTAGGCCTACTGTAAGCCCCAAATAATACCACGTAAATGAGCTATAGGACAATATTTCATTATTGTGATATTGTGTTAGTAAATTCCTGAACTAATTATCCTGACAATTATCAAATTTCTTCTTCTCCTCTGAATGGAGGTGTGGTGAACTGTTTTGTATAAAATATTTCAAATTAGCATAGATATTGAAATATTTACATATATATTTTATTCTTACCTGTAAGCAAGTGGTGATTTATTGCTGTTTGAAGAATTAAATAATAACATAACCAGAACCCTGCGGACGTCAACGTTCCTATGTATGATGCATGTTTTATTTTCAGACAATATGAGGTTGGATGGCTTTTGTGTTGTGGTGGTTTACCCTGAGAAGTTAATTCTTTGCATTTGAATATTGGGAAAATGAATACTATACTTACACATCAGGTATAGGCCTAAATAAATGCTTCGCTATCTCCCCACCACCCTTGGCAGGAGGTGATATTATACACGCCTCCAGCAGCATGCAGCAGCCTAGCCTGTTGTCTCCTCTGGCGGGTAAAAAAAAGTTGTCCCGATTGACCTTGTGACATGTGAGGCCCTCAAGAGATATCAAAGTCGCTTATTATTTTTAATCTTATCAAGCAACTGGGGGCGATAATCAAAAGCCAAAACCCGGAAGAAGGTGACTGAACCAACACTGAGGAACTTCACGTCGCGAGGTAAAAACAAAATGTCGGAAAGCTTTTTCTGACGCATGTGCAATTTCACTCTAAATGTCTACACACACACATACTACACACACACGCAAAATGTGATTACAAGAGTTCCTATTGCATTGCATGCATAGGAACTAAAAATCATAAAGTGGTCTGAGCCCTATGAAATTAGCTAAATACCCAAATCCTAATAAAAGCTGAATTTTGCTAACTATTTTCATTTAAATTTAGCCAAAAAGCTAATGGAATTACAGCTATCATTGCTTATAATCTTTTGTATAGGCTAATCAAATTCCTATTTGGCTAATTATTTTCATACCGAATTAGCCAAATTTCTAAAAATGTTTTTTTGGCCAGCTTAAACCCTGGGTCTTGATAATCTGGCTGCTAGATTTATAAAAGATGGAGCTAGCATTATTGCTGTACCATTAACACATACCGTACTAATTTTGTCATTACAATCAAGCATTGTCCCCAATAAACTACTAGAGAGAGTGGTACCCCTTCACAAGAAGAATAATAAAACAGTAGCAGGAAGTTATTGCCCGGTGTCCGCGCGAGTGTTATTATATTAAAACCTTGTATATATTTGTTTGTTTTTTTTTTTACTTTCTGTCTGGGTTTAGAAGACTGTACAGAAATCTGTTTAATTCATTTATCTGATTTTATACATGAATGTGAATGTGCTGAAAGAAATTACACTGACATGGTGGATCATTACACTTTATTGGATGTTAAAATCTTCAGGCATGGATGAAACATAATTTGTAATTTGTAACTGTTTTGTCGAATCACTACATAAAATTAAATGAAAAATATCATAAATGGTATAAATGATGTGAATCCTTATGTTATATTTTTATACATTGTACTGTTATGACCTTCAGTTGTCACCTCGTGTTCCAGAATTGAAGCAGCATGCAAATTCCCAAGGGTGGATCTGCCTGTACTTGAACTACTAGACAATGCTTCTTGCAATCAGTAAGCAACAAAGCACACAAACTACAGTAATCTCTCTGGTGACCACCGATCTTCATGTCAAACTTATCAACACAATTAATTACACAAGAGTATAGATCTAAAGTAGATACTGCAGAAACTTTAAACTTTGTTTCTCTGACTATGATCACGCACAACACCTAACAGATAGCATTTGTCTAGATAGATATCCAAGGTCATCTTTATATTCAGACATGAAATTATCAATCTAGATAAGTCAAAATACTGTCATTTTTCACCAAAAACGAGCATTGCAAGCTCAGTATTTACCAGAAGTGTGAGTCTCCTAATAGTAATACACAACCTGTGAAAACAAACTACTAAACCTCCATAAGTCATTTCGTATCCAGTGCAATGGATGATTCGGATGAAAAAAAAAAAAAAGCATGATGGAACAAAATTTCAACGATGAGCAATGAAATGGTCAAAATAACCAATGTCACATAGTACGAAATCAACCAATAAAATGACTGGGATCTATTTACTGTAGGTGTGTTATAAATTTTAATATGATTTGGATAATTAACAGTTAATCGTTGATCTTTGTTCTATACAATATTTAATAGTCTGCAAAAGGCAATGTTTAAACATGGTTTACCGGCTCAAAATTGCACAGGACTAATGACAAAAAACAATAAAAAATATTACACACAGGGACGACCGAAACATTGTCGATTGTGGGTGAAAATAACTGAAAGATAAAGTTGGTAGGAAAAAACATACACGTACAGGAAATGCAAGAATCTGATTGGTTGTTTATAAGATTGTAGTCAATTTGCTAATCGTTAGCACCTGCGATCTGTTAACTGATTAGCTAAAATTGCGAGAGCTAACGCTTTGCTTCTGATCAAGTGTGAAACAGGCCTCAATATGAACTGATTTTTTTTTTGTTTGCACTGATTTGTATGAAGGCCAAAGTTGATAATTATTAGTTTGTTATCTATTCTCAGGACAATATAGAAGTCAACACAGATTAACAAAACAAATTACCAAAAATACAAAAAAAAATCTTCCAAAAAATGTAGATAAAAACAGCTTCTAAGAAAGCTTGAACACTGGCGTGTACAGTACCAGCATAAGAGGAAGTACAGTATGACGAAGAAAGAAACAGTGTTCTAGGCATCATTTGAGATCAGTCACTAGCAAGGCTGTTTCATTCACTACAAGTTCAAATTAGTCATATTTACAGCAAAACCTAAAGAATGGAAACTAGAATATCATTTTAAGAAACACTCAGGCCATTTTACCATTGTTATTTTTTGTCTTTTTTGAGTGTACATACTGTACACTCAATAGATAGAGAATCAACCATACATAATGTCCAACCTCAAGACACAGAAAGGGTGTTTCCAGACAAAAGCTAAGGATCAGTTAATGAACATACAGATTTTTGAATATTTAAAAACTGGGGGAGGGGAAGGGGCATAACCACCATTTTTCCACCTTTTTAAAAATAGGATTTAATGGATCCAATGGCAAGGGGTTTAATAGCCTAGCTAATACTTTGTATACAATCCATTGGATGAAAAAAAGGCATATTCATACTGTATATTAGGCTTAAAAAAAACTTGTTTGTTTGCTGTGGCACATTGTAAAAATTTGAATATAGGGGCGGGTGGAAAAAAGTTTCTTTTTTTTTTTTGTAAAATCATACAAATATCGCGAAAACTGCACGATAAACAGAAAAACGATAATTTTTTGTTTAAAAAACAATTCAAAATAGTAAAAATTTACATGTAACAAGGATCTGTGCCAAAATCGCCGAAAAATTGGTTTTTATTTAATCTTTTAAACTTAAAAAAAAAACTTTTTTGAACAAAAAAAAACCCCTAATTTTTGGGATTTAAGTTTCTTTTTAGGCCTTATTACTATACAGTATACTACAAAAATTTTACACAATCCTATTTCAGGGTCAGGTCCAGTGGTTAACGATGGGACCCTAAAGACCCCCGAGGGTGGGGGTCTTTAGGGTCCTGGTCGCCAATTGCATTGTGTGATTTTAGATGGGTCAATACCACCTCAGCCCCACCATGGTTGGTGCCGAGGCAAGAAAATTTATGATTACGGCACTTCTAAATAGTCGGAAATGGCACTACACTTAAATCTATGCCTCCTTTAATTTGCCACTGGATATAATATGATATACAGTGGATGTCAGAGACACATTATGCTGTTATTTGTCAACAAAGTCCTTTTGAGTCAGGGTACTAAATCGAGGTGTCGGAGGCCCTGCGGTCCACTGCATGAAAGTGCATAGGCGTCACGCCACTGGTCAATTTGTTTATGTACAAATGCATCTTTTTGGCTTTATTATCCCCCGGTAGTGCAATCCTACTGTTTAATCGTTCACCATGAGGATTCTTTTATTCACTCAACTGCTCTACCGCATTTTATAATGCAAACCAGACTCTGGGCAAAATATAGTCTATTTATACAATTAAAAAAATACTTTGACCATGATTCTTTTAACCAATGGCAACACAATTTTTTTTTTGCCTAATGACAATTGGGAAAAGTAAATAAAATGTATCGTCATAATTAATTCCAGGACACCTTTACTTTGAGATCACTATTTTACAGTAGCACTCATAATGATGGAAACGACTGGCAGTAAAAGCTTGTGGTAAATTACATCTTCAAAGTTAGTCTACTGTAGGCAGGCTCGTATCCAGTGGGGATTTTTATGGTTCGGGAGAACCCCCTTTTCTAGCAAACCCCCTTTTTCTATAAATCCCCCACGCCTCAAATTACCTGATTAAGTCCTCCAACCCAACAAATGCACTGCAGACTCACCCAGTCACCCAGACTCAGACGTTTTCAAACCTATCTACTTTTATAGCAATATTTAGACTAGCACAAAAATCTGGTTCACCGACCCCACTGGGGCTTCAACCATTGATCCCACGCCCAGAGAGAACTCCCTCTTGAAAGAACCTGGCTACGGGTACTTGCTCCGAATAGTACTTCATTATTACCTTTATTATTAATCTGTAGAGACACCCCAAAATGTTCAGGTCTCACAGGTGGTCTCAAATTGAAGGCCATACTGTAAATTATGATGATAGAGAATTATCATAGTTCAATCATGATTTGTTTACAGTACTGTAGCTATGCATGATTTTACAATGTTACGCCCACCACAGATGCTATGACTTACAGCAAACTTAGAAAATTAACCAAATCTTATTTATCATCATCGATAATAGCTGTTTATCACCCTTAATTTCTTAACAGGGAATTGTGATTTCAGACACAAGCAATATTTAACAGAATTAGAACAATTACAATTTATATAATTATGCTGGTGGACTGATCATTTGAAGTAACGCAACGATCAATTTCATAAGGTTATTTCTAAATGTCCATGTTTTCAGTTTTCATTATCACTCTATTTGTAAACAGTTTACCAATATTTATTAATGATTATTCATACTATAGTGGTTTTACTTTAATATTGTCATAATGACAACTTGTTTGCTGCTTTCATCAATATTTCAATAGGACTGTTATCATCAGTTTTCAATACAATTTTGTTTATGTAAATAAATGACTTTTTGAGAGATAACTGATTGAACTACGGTATATTTTTTATCAGACTTGTGCAAAATTAAATGAAAAATGGACAAGAGGAACATGCCTGTTCGATAGATGCATGCTCGAAGGCAGACTATCCATTGGCATAAACTTTGGAATGAGATGTATTTTCACCTTAAATTATATATTATACCATTTGTTAATGTAGCTAAGAATTCACAAAATGTAACAATTTGTAACAAGCACTGCTGCTTGTGAAAAACATACAACATTTTAGTAAAGTTCCCCAGGGGCAGATCCAGCGGGGAAGGTGCATGGGGGAGGGGCTGTCTCTTATACACATCTAGAGGGGCATGGGGGGTGGTTTCCCACCCCCAGTCCCACAGAAAAATAATAAGTTAATAGGGAGGAAAGAGGGGGAACAGGCCCGTAGCCAGGTCATTTCAAGGGAGGATTCTCTGGGCGTGGGGTCCAGGGGCATGCATAGGGGCCACGGTGGGGTCGGGGGTGAAGTCCCCGAAGCCAGAGCAGTTTTGTGTTTAATGGGTCTATATAATGTTTTAAAAGCAGTTATATTTTGAAAAAGATCTATGTAATAAAAAGGTGGTAATATAATAAAATTAGAAAATATTTTCTGAGAATTGGCATGTTTAAATAACACCGAAAGATATATATAAAAAAAAAACCCTCATCGCATAATACCTTTGATGACCCCATAATCACCTTAATCAGTCGTGATTTCTGAATCATATTTAGTAGGCATTAACTTCAGGTCATGGTTAAATGTTATGTACCTTATATTTTTGTGCGCGCATAATAACGCGAGCGTTCGTGTGCGTCAAAATTATGCTTTATATCATGTCTTTTTTTAATCAGTTATAGCTCCTTAGGATGAAAGGTGACCCCCTATTTTTATTACATATTCTGAAAGCACATGAGCTGTAGATATGATTTTATATAATAGCTAATCGGACATTGTGACGTCATCATATATGCCATCGGACTTAAAAAACAAGAAAAAATTTATATTTCTTTTCTCAAAACGTTGATGATGTCATATCATCTTAACCATCCATCATTTCTGAATAATATTAAATGGGCTTATACTTCAGGTGAAGGTTGAATGTTAGGTATCTTACTTTTTTGTTTGCGCGTACGCATGCATCAAATATTACATATGCTTATAATTATGCCTATTTATAATCAAATATAGCTCCTTAGGATGAAAGGTGACCCCCAATTTTTATTACATATTCTAAAAGCACATAAGTTGTAGATATGATTTTATATATCATAATAGCTGATCGGACATTGTGACGTCACCATATTTCCATCCTGAAGTAAAAAAAACTGAATTTTTATATGATAAATACTATGAATGATCATTACTCCTTCACCAACAGGCGTTTGTCAATGAAAGTTGATACATATATATATCTCATATCAGGAGACAACAGTGACATTAAGATACGCACGTGCGTCATGACGTGCGCGTACGCATGAGTAAATCTTTTAAAATGCTCAAAATTCTTTTTTAACAAACTAAATTAGCGTATTTTGCCATTATCAGCATTTAATTATTGTTCAATCCGCCATGCGCACACTTTCTCGTGGGTCAAAGTGCGGCGGATCACCTAACTCGTCCTCAGTGACGAGTTCAAATCTAGTGTTTACATAATTTCATTTATGCTAAACTACTGTAGCTTTAATATAGATCTGATTTTTAATATCTGCATATATCTCTCCCCCAGGGAAGATTGGATGATGATTGAGTAGACTCAAAATCGAAGAGGTTTAGGTTTTAATTAAAAGAAAATACCACTATGGCACTTGCAACCAAATTTTCGCCTCAGATTTTTTCCACTAGAAGATTTTGTTTCCATCCAGCTATTTTTCCAAGCTATTTCTTAAGGCTGTTTTCCAACTGCTATTTCCCCCCGGCTGTCTTGTCCCAGTATTTTCCGTTATATTTTTCCTCCTAGTTTTCCAACTGAATGTTTTCATCAGTTTACCTATTGTGTAAGGGGGAACACATTATTTGTTTATGCTTTTGCTTTTGTTTTGTAAGGTTACATCATAAATGTGTGCCGATAATAAAAAGCCTTATCCAATCAATTAACTGATTGATTCTTGATGCATTTGAAATACTAATGAAACCAAAAGACTCATTGTAGAAACGTGATTTTAAAAAGTTTGCTTCCGTGTTCACACAAAAATACAGGAAATTATTGGGTTAATTCACAAGCTGATCTATTATGATATTCAATTGGTGTGATACTGTATGTGCTGTAAATATGAATACATAGGCTAAAATTAATTATTTTGGCGGCCATATTAAATTTCAAGATGGCGGCCATTTTCAAATTTAATATGGTGGTCTTCTGACATAAGTTCTGATGGCTGTATGGTAGTCCCTGTTATGGAAAACATGTGCAACAGTCTTTCATTGACAGTGCTAGGTACTGTAGATATGAATATTGACAAAAATATCATTAATTTGGCAGCCATCTTGAAATCCAATATGGCAGCGCCATCTGACATAATTTCTGATGATTGCATATACACTCCTTGATATTGAAAAAATGGGTAATGATCTTCAATTGGCAATGACATGTGCTGTAGGTATGAATATATTGGCTAAAATCAATTACTTTGGCGGCCATATTGGATTTCAAGATGGTGGCCATTAGGAGGCGTTTCCTTTTGGGGTCTATTTTTTTTTAGTGATCTTTAGGTGTCATAGTATCACTATGGGAAGTTTCATGCTTTCTTCCAGAAGTGCACGATTCTACCTGAAATTCAACTTTAGTCGCTCTACTGTACTATATTGAAATGCTAAAACGCATTGTTACCTCAATGTACAATACCTCCGTTTTTAATTTTATAAGCGTTTATTTGTTTATACTTACTAATGTAGAAAAATTAAAGTAGTTTCATATAAAATTTCAGCCCCGAAACCTAGACTCAGAAATACCGGGATGGTGTCCGGCGGGCGATATTTTAACTATTAGTTAAGTGTTTCTTGTTTTTGCTTAGTACAGCTTTTAACATGTTATTACCTCAATGCACAATACCTCAGCTTAATTTTTTAAGTATTTATTGTTTTCTAACAAATGCGGGACAAAATTGAAGTATTTCCATAAATTCTAGCCCCAAAACCTAGACTCAGAAATACCGGGATGGTGTCTGACAGGGAATAGTTTAACTAATTAGTTAAGTGTTTCTTGCTTGTGCTTTGTATCGTACTGCTACAAACACATTGTTACCGCAGTGTACAATACCGCAGTTCAATTGTGTATGCAATATATTAAAATCATATAGATACTTAATTTACAATCAAATCCATAATCCATATGGTGGACACATTTGTTGTAATAGTAGAAGAAGCAATGTAAAATTCAAAACTGGTACCACGTTATTGACTAACTATAGTATAATGCTGTTACATCTGTAACCTAGAAGAGACCGCTGTTAAAAGTTAATAAATTTTGTTAGTCAATAAAGTGCTACTAGGTTCTAATCCTATGATTACATATTTTTCAACAATCTGATTGAAATACACCTTGAGCTGTACCATTTATCATGTATAGACAATTCATGTTCTGTAGTTTAATCCGATCTATTATAAATATTTGTTATTGAGTTTGTATCATGGTATTGTTGTATTTCATCTGAAGTCGGTGTTTAACAAAATTTTATCAAACAGAAATCTATAGCTAAATTAGTAAATAATTGCTGTCAATTGGATTTTTTTTATTGGAGAATAAAAAAAAACTGGGTTATTTTCATTCCATCTGATGAGCATAAAAAAAAAAACAAAACAAAAAAAAACTGATGAGTAAAAAAAATAAAAAACTTTTCTACCTGCCTCTATCATTTAAAAAAAAGAAGGGCAAACTAACTATTTTTTTTTGGCCTAATACACAGTAATATGAACTCTTGCCCTTTTACACAGATGGTCTTCCCTCTGCACTATGTGCTTTGTATACAACATTAGGCCTACGACGTATCTAGGGGTGTTTGCGAACACGCTCCCCCACAATTTGGAAAAGGTCTAAATGGCAGTTAAGAATGTACACAATATAAAACTCAATTTGCAACATAGAAACTGTGGTGTAAATTGCTGACACGGGGCCCGAACCACAAGGCTGACAAAGCCTCTGAATAAAAAAAATCCTTGGAAGGGTTCACAGGGAGAGCTTTTATGGCTTAGTAGGGTAGGCCTATGGCCTACGCTACTGGGCCTAGGCCAGGCTATTGGTACAGTATTACTGTATTTTTTTTAGCCTAGGCCTTCATTCATTGGCAACAGGCCTAGGCCCTAGCTATCGACTGTCTGTACCAACTTGCATGGTATTTCGTGCGAATGAAATTTTTTTCGACAATTCGCAGATGCCAAAGATCTTGAAATCTACCGTGCGAATAAAAATTTATTCGCACTGTACCATGCTAATAACCGTGCAAATAAGAAGTAATTTGAATAAGTTATTATTCGCACGGTACCGTGCCAATAACCTCTTCCTTAAATTAAAGCAATGCCTAGCTGAAAGCCCTATTGCTTTTACCCAAATCTTGTTAAGCCATTTACTATACAATGTGACGCATCTAATGTAGGTATAGGATCTGTTCTACTTCAACAGTCAGATGTAGACGGGGTAAACCACCGTATCTCATTGCGGACGCTTAGTGCCGCGGAGCATAACTATAGTACCGCAGTGTGAGAGTGCCTGGCTATCATATGGGCCGTAGAAAAATGGAAACATTACTTAGAGGGAAAAAGGACCGTTGTCATTACTGATCATCAGGCCCTTTGCTGGCTCTTCAATAAAAGCTAAATTACAAGGCAAATTTGCGTGGTGGATTCTTAGCTTACAACCATTTAAACTCGCTATCACATACGGCCCAGGTGTGACAAACCAACTACCGGATTTTCTTTCACGTATTCCAATTGCATGTTTGTCAGTTGACAACCTAGAGAATAATAAGTATGATGACATTTGCGCAGCTAGTAACTGTTTGAGGCCATATAATAAAATAATAGATTGGGCACAATGTGACGATTGTAGTGTGCGTGGTTTCATACTGAATGCGCAAAAATAAGCAAACAGCTTGTGGTGCAAATTGAGCATTTTTTGTGTCAACAATGAAAGCGCGAAAACTGGCAATGCCACAGCTTCGATTAATTCCCCCCTTTCATCCCCTGATTAATAAGAGTGAACTTATTAAGGCACAACATCGGAGTCAACGGCCAACCATTAATTAGATTAAGGAATAGGAGTAGTTTAGTCTCATTGTTATTGTTATTAATTTTATTTTATTTTATTGTTACTATTTTATTGTTATTTGCTTTTTCTCAGTTGGCCTATATTATTTCTCTGTAAAGCGCATAGGGGCAATGTGCAATATGCGCTATATAAATACAACATTATTATTATTATTAACATTGTGATGAGTCAATCCAATTATTGTTACAATCTGGAATGAAACTTATACACCAGGGTGAATGACTTGGTAATGCACTACTGTATGTGCCTGGGCAGTGGAATGTTGTTGTTCCTAAATGTTTAATACAATATGTTTTATCATTGTGCCATGACCAACCAATAGCGGGTCATATTAGTCAGGACCAAAACCCTGCATCGAGAAAGATAATGGTTGTGGTGGAAAAATAAATTTTCAGATATACGCAACTATGATAAATATAATAGGTTGTGGTCGAAAAATGACTTGCGGTCGACCTAATGGGACCACTACGCAAAAGTTACGGGGACAATGACCATTTGCTGGTTCTGGTCGATAATTACAGCAAGTGGACGGAAGTGTTCCCTCTTAAACATGCAACAGGCAATGAAGTTGCTTCGGTTTTGGTACGTCAAATTTTTTAAAGGTTTGGGCTCATAGGAAACTGCTGTCCAATAATGGTAGCCAGTTTACAGGCAAAGATGTGGCCGCAGTATGCGATAACTGGGGTGTCAAACAAGTTTTCACGACACCCTACCACCCACAAACCAATTGGGTTGAACACCAAAATATAGTACTTAAATCTATGATTGAAGCATTTGTGAATGATGATCATAAAACCTGGGACATTCACAATGCGGAGTTGCAATAAACACAGCAAGGCATGATACCACTGGCTTAACCCCACCCCATATGATGTTTAAATGAGGGTTGTATACTCCATAAACTAAAATGTTAAAGGAGTCAGTTGATACAGACACCTGACAAAATGTTAGAACAGAGTAGAGCTCTTGTTAGAGTGGAACGAGCACGACAAAAGGTTTACTACAGTATGACCAAAAAAGAAGAGTTTTGCACTTTTAAAGTAGGCCGAGTGGACATGCTGCTTAATAAATCTGTTCATTCCAACAAAAGGCGGAATTTTGCTGCAAAATTGGCTCCACAGTGGTGTGGTCCCTTTACCATAGTGAGACAGTCGTCTCCAGTGACTTTCAAACTGAAAGGTCCCAAAAAAGGCAAACTGGATGCCCATTCTAGTCAACTTAAACCTCTGTAAAACCAGGCTGGTCCTGTTTAGGGAGATGGAGTCTAGGTAAAAGTGTGTTGTTTTTACTGATAAATACTATAATAATCTAATGTCATAATAATTCCACATTATCCATATTTTTCTGTACTGATGATTATACTAAAGTACCCTGGAATTGCGTTATTTTCACACTACTATACAAATACTCTTGATCACTTTGAATTTGTAACATGATTACTTGATTGATTACTGATTGATAAGAAGTATGTATACATTTGAATGATGTTTATTATCTGGAACGTTTTCTGGATCCCCATGCTTAATTTAGTGGAAGGGGATGTAACGGGAGTTACTATTTGTTATTGTTTTGCATTGTGGGTAATAGTGGCGTAATGTCACATGATGACACGGGAAGGCGGTAGACAGACAAGTGTGATGCCTCATTGGGAGAGTTCGGTCTTAGGTCTCGAATAAAATGATGTTCATACATGCTTATTATTTGCTGTTGTAAATTACTATTATTGTTTGGTGGCGTAACCCGTGTTCAATTTAAGTACCGCAATATTGCTAGACCGGATCGGACGTTACACTTGCCTAGGGATATAGACTACTCTGCTGGGCCCTAGGCCAGTACTATATAATATAGCCTAGCCTATGCCTGATAGTACTGTTTAATAGGCCTTAGTAGTACTAGAGCCTAGACTCTAGAGAAGGCCTTGCCTTGGCTGGCCTCATTGATCACTGCATGATGAGAAATAGTTTTCCTGAGGTGTAAACCTTACTAATTTAACCATGTGCTCAAAAAGGATTATGATTGTACACTTATACATTGGGAAACGAATGTTTAACCTGAAGATTGTTATTACGCATGAAGACGGATTGCCTAGCTTAGCTAGGGCTTCTCCTGATTGTCCTAATTCCAGGCTAGGAAAGAAGGGCGGGGACTGACTGACAGACCGGTTAGCACATCAGCTCATCGTTCTCATTAATCAGGACTTCCTCTTCACTCAAGGCCTCAGCCTAGCCTTGTCGCGATTAGTCTTAAAATACGGACCCCTTACCTTTTGTATAAAGTCCAGCTAGTTCCTTAGCGCCAGCATGATTTGGGCCCCATCTTGACACCTTAATTTGTTTTATATCCCCTTCTTGATTACAATTAGGGTCCTCTTCTGTCATCATATCCTCAGCTTTCGCAGCCACCCGCTCAGGAATCGCCATCGCTCTGGCGCTCTCGAGCACACACATCTGGCTGTCTATACGACTTAAGCCTTGCCTGTTGATGATTGTGATAGGTCGAGACGATCAGTACGATCGTATGTCATCCAATAAGCATTCTTTTTTCTGAATATCAATTACTGAACACACGAGTTGCATGGCCTGGAAAACTTGCGTGGTTTAGGCTCCTAGGCCTATGTCCTATTATTATTGGTAAAGCATATTTTTTCGACACTTGTTGGAACAAAAGGAAAGTTACAGAAATGTTAAATACAGACATATTTTAATGTCCCGTTTCCTCATTTAGGTAGGCCTAGTTTACTTTATTTTGAAGTAAATTAGGTCTAGGCCCTAGGTTATATCATTACATATAGTTTAGTAAGGTCCCCCTCCTTGGTTTGGCTAGTTTAATAGGTTAGTTAGGGAGGCTGATGTATGATGATGCAGTTGGAGCTGGCACTGATCGTAGATAGGATAGATAGACTACCGCGAGTAGGCCCCTTAACCTTGATTGATGGGGTATATTGGTATAGGCCTATTACTGTTAGGCCACCCAGCTGAAAAAGAAGAGGCCCAAAAGGCCCTAGCCTAACAGCGGTGGTAGGCTTAGCCTATAATATATAGCTAGGCCTAGTTAGAGGCAGCCCAGCCAGGCATTGGTTTGGGTAAACTGTTTTGTTCTTTGAAATTCATCAACCAGGTTCATTTTTTTATGATTTTTTTTTATTACTAGGCCTAGTCTATTATTACACTGCATGGCAGGGGCCAGCCTTTGTATTGTTCCTCCAGAATTTGGGCTCAACCTCTTTTTGAATGATACCACGCTAGATGCAGACACAACATCTTTCGGTAAGTTATTCCACTCCATAACCAATCCATTGACCAAAGAAATGTTTACAATATTGGTCCTATATAGTATATCTTTTGTGAAAATGAAAAATAAATAATTGATCATCATGTTTGAGCCTAAGAAACAATTTGTAGTTCAACTAGACAAAATTCCCCTTGTTTTTGATACTGTCTTGCTTGTTGTCACATGCACTGTGGCTAAAATTGCCCAACATTTTACCTTTCTCAGGACCAAAAAAAATTCCACATCTTTCCACGACCAGTATTTTGAATTGTCTTTAACTTTGCAAATAGGAATTCAGTACCTGCAAAGGACAATCTCGTGCTTAAAAAGGCCTTTCAAATTAGAATTTTAATTTCATAAAACAAAAGTTTTTTTTTTTTTTACAAAATTGGTATCAGTATCTGGTGAGAGAACCACCTGACCCCACCATGGTTGAAGCTATAGTAAGGTTGAGACTTACAGAGAATTTGGTACTTAACAGTAATAGCACTTTCAAACTCCAAAAACAATTTTCGAAGTATCATAAGGCAAAAAAAAAATTATTATGTTGGCCACGCCTGACCGACCCAAATTTTCCGGAATTAAGGGTCGGAATTTTAGCTTTGTTTTTTTTTGACAACGAACAATATTTCTTTATGAGCAAATAAGGCTGGAATAGCCTTGGTGAGGCTAGGGGGCCAAGGCTAGCTTATTTTGCTGGATGGTATGTGATGCGAATCCAAAATTGTTTATTTATTTGTGCATTTTCAACTTTTTAGTCGTAAACACATATTTGGTTGTAAAAAAAAAAAAAATAAAAAACTTTTCCAAACAGACCTACCCATTTTTGGATTTTCCAAAAACATGTCCAACATAAATTTTTTTTTTTTACAATGTAAAATTTCAGGGTGCGAGATAAAATATTTTAAAAAATATGAAGTGATTGCAGTGCCTGATTGGCAAATTTCAACTTTTTCCTTTCAGACATGCCACCTGCCTCTTAACCATGAAAGACATAAAATATAGAAAAAACACATTTTTGCATAGTCTAAATATTAATTAAAAAGGGACTAATTGAATCGGCAGTGTGATTTATTGTGATAACATAGACTGTTGAGTTTCATATTTTGATTTGTTAATCAAGAATCAGTCACAGGGTGAGGGGGGGGGGATTTGTGCGTTGGTTCTTATAACCTTGTCAAAAGGCACATAAGATTTTATTATATTTTGTTAATTTCAAAATCACACTAAAACAAAACCTATTGTTTTAACAATTCATATTACTTTTTAATTAATTGTTTTTTTATATTTTTTTTTTTTTAACAAATGCTATGAAAAAACCCAGGTCTTATTTTAGTAGGTAGCCTAATTGTAGAGAGCTTAAAACTTACAAAAACACTCAAAAGCTGGAATTTGATACATCTAATAAGAAAGTCAAAAAAGCCAAACACTTAGAGACTGCAAGTGAATACGGTATTGGAAGAAGAGCAACGACAGGAATGGTATGTGAATTTCAGTTAAAACAGCGTAAAAAGAATTAAAGAACAATATACTGTAAGATTAATTCTACTAATTGCCCTGTGTAAATTCCCCTATTTCCTCTGAAACCGCTTAAAGGAATGTGCTCATATCTCATACACTGGGGTTTTTTGATATGTCACGACCACGTTCTGCTACAGGCGTAGGCCTGGCAGGGGTTGCGCTAGCAGGAGGAGCTGCCCCCCCCCCCCTGGTCAGGGAGAAAAAGCACAATTCTTTGGGGAGAAAAAAAAAATTATATGTATTTTCTACATATTAGTAGACTCTAAAATCGATAAAGTAAGCCTTTGAAACCCCTAAATTGTCAAAATTTTGGGGGACTTCGCCCCCTGGCCCACTTTCAAAACCTTTCAATCGAAGTTCGAATACGCCCACTTTGCTTTCATTGGGGAAATCTGACCCCTTGTCGGGGGAATAGGCCCCACCTGTCGGGGACCTCGGTCCCCCATCGGGCAAATCCTGCCGCCACCCCTGAGGCCTGGATACTGTAGGTTGTCAAGTGTGGTCTTTCAATTGACGTGAGTAGAGTCGTAGACTAAAAGAATACACATATTTCCAGCTCATAATATCACTTTTATTTGAAAAGTTACACAATGATGATAATTCATTTAACGATTGAAATGAAATGCTTGCCGACCACCACTCCAAAATGCTGGTGAGAACCCTGATATAAAATTTGTGATTTTTTGTAATTTAAAAACAATTTTAAATACTGTATTTACATTTTAATCTATTGTTAGGCCAGCAATATTGGGGATTTGTTGTACTGTAAAAACCTGGTAACCCTGCAATATTCAAACTGTGGTCCAACAGGCATTATACAAAGCATTCCTTTTTGCTCTCACCTGAGGGGCGTATTCATTGTTATGCATGTACAGCACTTCCAATATTAAGTATTATTTTGATACAGTATTTATCTTAGCAAAATATTGGTCGGGCAGCCACTTGCCTGCTGGACCGTTGTCGTCGCCCATGACCTCCCTGATTAGATGTTCATAGAAGTCCATTTGCCTTTATAAGTATATGCAATACTTATGGTTCATGGTATAAGCAGTACTTTAACCTTTATTAATATTGAATAATTTATTTTTATACTGGTATACTGTAAACAGCCAGTTCCAATGTATACAATATTGATAGATTATAGAGAGTCTATGCTGATGCACTACATACATTGAATATGGAATTTTGGAATAGTTTTTGTACTTTAATACTGCAGTTTCATTCCCAATAATCTTTGATTTCATGTTTGAATAATATGCAATTATTTTCAAAATTCTGATTTGGCAGAATTAGCAGACAATTTACGGTAATATATAATGTTCTGTAAATCTGTACACTAAGATTTGTTTAGATTTCAGGTTGACTGAAAACAAACAATAGATGTCAAAACTTGCACATAGGTAGGCTATGTTCCCAGTATTGTCCCCTCCATTTGGCAAACAACAATTCAATACATCTGTACCTGGATTGAATAGTGTTTCGTGGCAACATGGCCACTTTGTGGGGGTTTTTCTAATTTAAATAATAATAATTGTAGACTTATACAGAGTAGCACATACGGTATTAAGCCCTGTGTACGCTTCACATTATCATTACCCAATCATTGTATTAAATGACTATGGAACACAACTCATGCTCCCTGGGGCATATTCCGTAACGTTGCAGTAGCTACATTAGTGCATTTTGGTATTTTACCCTACCAGGTACCCACTTACACTTCTGGGTGGAGAGAAGCAATGCAGATGAGTTCCTTGCCCAAAGACACAACAAGTGAAGTGCACAGCGAGAGATTAAAATATGTTCCTCAAGGTTAGGAACCACAAACCGCTTCCACTTAAATAACAATAATTTTATATTTTTTTTAAATTAGTATGCCAAATATAGAAAAGAAATACTTGTTTAAAAAAAAAAAAAAAAAAAGATTAGAATGTAGTCGGTGTTTTTGCTATTTGGATATACAGTAGAACATAATCAAACTGTAACACACAGTAAACATAGTAATGAATATGGTTACTGTTATTGGAAATATACAACTCAACTAAAAATGTTTGTGTTTGTACACTCAATATAATCTAATTTAATATTTTATCAATACCGCCAAAGATTTTGATCCGGCCGGACAAACATTGCTAAAATTTAAAAAATAATTTTCCCGCTTTCAGTACTAACAGAAAAGTTTTTCTGTTAAATAGAAACACTCTACTCCATAAAATAGAGTCTGGCTTTTTCTGAGTGTGGCTCATTTATCCAGGGGTAGCACCTCCCCCACCCCACCGGGGACCCCTGTTGGCAAATCGTGACGCCAACTCTGACTGTATCTAGTGGTGGCATAGAATATTGACATTGCCCTGAGAAGGGGGAGACTGATGTGGGATAAAAGTTTAAGTGGGAGAGGAGTCTCTGATACGATGCGATGTCTAACCATTGGCAGCACCAACAGCAGATCTGGGGAGCAATCTTGGAGCATGTCTTTCTGTTGAAAACATATTTTTACAGTCTAAAAGTGCCATTTCCAGTAATTGAGAGGTGTCAGTTTTTTTATAATTTGCACCAACCATGGTGTGGCTGAGGTAGTGTGGGCCCTTTTTGTGTGTATCGGACTCCTCGTCGGGGAATTTCTGGATCTGGCATTGTTTTTAACTCATTAGTACATTGAGTGGAATTTTGTGCTCAGAGAAGTTCTAGTGATAGGGTAGGAGAACCTGGGATGCAAGTATTTTTATCCCCCACCCTTTCCCATGCTTACTGCATTCCCTCATTTTTACAAAACAATGAAAACCCAAGGCTAATAATAGGCCTATTAGGAATAATAATAATAATAATAATAATAAGGTAAGAACTTATATAGCACCATTTAAAAAACCGCTTCATGTTATTGTTGGAATAAGTGCGTTTTGAGTGATTTTTTAAATAAAGCAATTGATGTTGATAGGTCTATAAAAGAGAATGATTGGGGCTGACAATGAAAAAAAAATGGAAATACACAATTAATGTTGGCCCACCACTGGTCTCAACAGATTGGGAAAACTTATAGGCCTATAAAAGAGAATGAGTGGGACTGACATTGAAAAAATTGGAAATACACAAATTTATGTGGAACTGCCACTGGTCTCAACTGATTGTACATGGCCAGCAGCTTAAAAAGTTTGAATACCCGGGTCCTAGAGGTTGCGGTTTTGTCTTCACTTATAATGGGAAAATTATTTATCAAATGATTTACTTCAATTTTAATATTTGTGTTTAATTTCATTTTTTCATATATATAATGGCTCCGTCGGCCAAATTTGGCCTGTGGGCCTTCCCTTAAGAACCAGGGCTATAGGGTCATCCTTTTGCTCAGAATTAACTAACTTTCATATGATGGTACATTGGTTTTTTTTTATATATTTCCTATTTTTGGCTTCCTTGAATTATTAATCTTATTTGCAGAAGAACCTCTATTATCTGAATCTAGAAAACTACTAAATAACTTTAAACGTATTTGGAATAAGAAATCAAACTTTTAAAAACTGTTATGTAACACATTAGTTATTGAATTTATTGATTAAAAGTTGTTTTAATAAATGAGCAATTAAGAGTGTTTAAACTGAGGGGTTTTTTTTTACTTTTTAGGTGGCTCTCTAACGAACAAATTGCTCTTAGAGTTTAAGAAATTAGCGAGTATCCTGGACAATTCATTTGACAGATAGATTGCTTTAAGGTTTTCTGATATTCAGAGTATACAAAGGGGATGTTAGTGGATGGATGCTGCCGATCATTGGTGTCATGTCTCAAACAGTTGAGCTGTCAAATAACCAGATGTACTTCCACCACAATATTTACAAGGAAATGTCATGAAGATCATAAGACTAGTAAAAGCCTTACACATCAACATTCACCTAAAAAGGCACCTAAGGGCAAGAAACAACTCACAGAAAAGAAATTGGTAAGGTTGTTTTAACAAATTTGATTTCATAAATTTTGTTTCAGTATTTTTTTTTTATAAAAGATTATTTGTGACAAAAAATAAAATTGGTAAATTCTATTTGATCATCATAAACATCCATATCAAACATGAAAATCTTTTTTCATTGTATAGTAATTAATTTATATTAACTATTTTTATTGAATTTCTATGTTATATGATTCCACATTATGTGATATTTGATACTGAACACATTTAATTTTAGACTAGACGTTTCATCGACTGGCGTCGTGTTTTGTTTGTTGGGGGAGAAGGAGGGGATGGCTGTATATCCATGAGACGAGAAGCACATAATGAGTATGGCGGTCCAGATGGTGGAAATGGAGGAAATGGTGGCAAAATTATTTTACAGTGTAAGATACAAAATGTTGTTATTGTCATAAGCAAAACTAGAAGCTATAAGGTGCATTGTACTCTGATATACAGCAATATTATTAAAAATAGAAAATGCATGTATTGTACATTCTTATTATTACTGTATTATTATCCAAGTTCCTCTTTTATTGCAATGTTAAAGAAATGTGCCAAATGTAAAGTAAACTCTATTATAAGTCAATCGTGACATCATCACTGCAACTCCAATGTTATTTTCCTATCTCCAACCATGCACTAATCTTTCAATATTGCACAGTTTGCTTGATATTTTTAGGTTTGTGTGCAAAAGACCAATTCAACTAGTACATATCACACATCAGCATCTACGACACGCAGACATCCGCCAAAATGACATTCGTAACTTACAAATTCAATATTACGTATGAAATATTCAGAGATTCCTTGAATCTATAGACCCTAATAAACTAAAAAAACTTAGGAATATTTGAGGCCTATCTGGGCTACTGTATTTCAAAGACGCAAGAAATGAATTAAAATGCAGGCAGCAGACCCAGGCCTAGCTTACATCGATTCGTAAGCCTAGTTGAATCACTGTACGATTTTATCTGCCTGCACTGACCAAGGATGTGGTTACTGTATTTTTCATGACTAGTTCTTCGAACACAATCAAATATTTATTCATTGTCCTGCTGAGTAAATGCACATACCATTTCAAGTGCACTGCTGTGCTAGCGCATACTACAGTATTAATCCACATGCTCATCTAAATTTAGTACGCGCACAGATATACTGATCATATCACTATAGCAACCATTGACTACTACAACAGTTTGATTATAAAACTTGCACGTATGGGCGGCCAGTAGGGTCAAAATTGAAAACTCTACAAACAACAGCAAACAAAGGACAAACTACCCTCAGGTTTTTTTTCTCGAATTATATCTAACCTTCATATAATAAATTTCCACTAATATGCAACAACTGTATTCTAATTACTTAATGTGCAATCTTCTTGGAACCTCCATGAGAGGGGACTTCTTGTCCCTGTGTGCTTTATGGTCTTTTAGCTAAACAGGAGCCCTTTACTCACTGGAAAATTATGGATTACAACTTACCTTCAGAAATGTATGCATAATTCAATATTTTTGCTTGTTTTCTTTTGCAGGACCCTTAAATATTATTAGAATTTTGTAGTAAGCTGACTGTATATCAGCAAAAAACTTAACTGATTGAAATTAATTGCTTGCTTTTAAATGAGCCTTTCAAAATTGCAATTGATTGAGGTTTTTATAATTTGTTTGGCAGGCCGTATACAGTAGTTTTTTTTTAATTGCTAATTTTGTAGTGACATACAAATTATTAACTTGAGCAGGTGTACCCTGATATTTGTACTTGATAGTGATAAATATAACACTTTCAGTGAATGGAATTGTTTATATCACTTTTCACTGTAAAATTATGTGTCAACATCGTTTAAATCTATGTTCAATTTTATCATTTTTATGTTACTTCAAAATGAGCAAGTTAATTTCAAAAATGATTTATGATATTTTTTTGGTATTTTACTTGGGAAAATACCAAAATTTAAGATTAAATATATAAACTTGCAATAGTTTCTTTATAATAGGAAAACAGTGCTATATTATAGCATTTTTTATGCCACAGATGAACCCACATAGATCAGGCATGGAGGTATAAAATAACTGTATGCCTCTATGGATCAACCCACCTTTATTCAGCTTAGAAAATATAAACGTTACAAAAGTTTTCTTGCCTGTAAAATGGCGATCATACTGCTTCACTTCTTTCAGAATATTTTTTTGAATAAAAATGTTTTGAAAAAATGGAATATAGATGAAGTTTAAAAACTAAGCACAAATGTAGTTGATGTATTTAAACACAGTGAATAGAACAAGACACAGTGAGATGGAATTTGGCAGCATGATTCTCAGATTTCTTTTTGTTCCGTCAATTTACTGTACTTCATCAGCAGCCTTTGTACACCCACTACGCCCACTCTCAATATTATAGCAGTAATGTAACAAATTTGGCATTACAGTCAATTTTCCTTCATTTGGCATAATCTAGCATAATTTCCCATCAATCCCTGGCATAATTCAGTACGCATTGCTGGTCACACTGCTCTCTAGGAAAAAAAATTCACTGGCCAGACCACTGGGTCGTTTCGTGCCAACTCAACAAATTTTCAGAAAGTCATGGCTGGGTACCGTCTCAGATTTTCTTGAAACTCGGATATAATGTGCACCAACATGTCTGACGAACAAACCCAAAATTTGACTTGCCAATTCCAAGTCGTTTAGAAGTTACGGCCATTTAAAATTTTAGGGTCATACCCCTTTTTAGCTATCAATTATGACATATTTGTAAAGTTGCATTTTCAATTAGCCATATCTTCAAATAGAATAAAGATAATTAACTGAAAAATGATATCTAGACTAAATTTTGGCTGTAGAACAGGAATATAACATGACTTTTGGTATACCGGACCCCGTTACAAAAAATATTGGTTCGTAAAGACCCTAACTTATTTAGTTGCGTAATTTTTCTTCCATTTTTAGACCCCATTAAAATACCCAAATCAGTTATTAAATGGGTCTTATGCACCAAATTATTAATATATAGTTGGAAATGTTTCACCACAAAAAATTCCGGATTTTTAACTTATCATTTTAGGGGGTAATCGTAGGTCAAAAAGTCATTCGGGACAAAAAATGCACAAAAATGCCTCGTTTTCATGGTGACCTTTGACCCTGTGGGCAACAACGCTTGTTGTTAAAACTTGCACCATTAATTAATTTACATATGATGATCAGATGTTTCAAATATCAGCTTGGTGTCTTTATCCCTTCATGTTTAAAAAGCGATTTGAAAAGGGGTATATTTTTCAATTTGCGACAGTATCAGTGCATAATGTGATAAAATTAATTTTTGAATAACGATAATATTAAAAATAATCTGCCTAGACCCTTGAAACTTATAATTCTAAAACAACTTTATGTGCTTATTTCAGGCATGCAGTTCGTTAAGGGATATAGTGTTTCATTAGTAAGATATGTCCCCCCAAAAATGGCCCAAATGAGCATAATATTATCCCTGTACTGTCTAGAGCCGTGAAACCTTTTATTCTAGGACAACTTTTTGTGTTGATTTCAGTTATGCAGTCTGTTAAAGGGATAAATTGTTTAATTAGTAAGATATTATGCCCCAAAAATGGCCCAAGTGCAAAAATTGTGCAATAAAATTGTGTTACGATTGATTTCAAATGAGCATAATATTATCTGTGAACGGTCTAGAGGCATGAAACCATTCTAAGACAATATTTTCGTAACGGGGTCCGGTATACCAAAAGTCATGTCATATTCCTGTAGGTCGGTAGGGATTTTTTTTTTTGGACCAAATATGCGTTTACGCCTAAAAAGTAGAAAATACACATATAACACAACAACTTTGGATTCAAATCGCGTACCATGCAGCAAAATAGGCTAGCCCTGGCCTTGCCAAGGCAGATGTGTATAAGAGACAGCCCACGCTGCTTGGCTAGGCCTAGCCTTACCTCGATTTAGGTTCTGTTGTCACACATAAAAACGGCCGACATGATATTTTCCGTTGCTAGTATTGACACTTGTGAAATATAATATTTCATAGGAATTATTTCAAATTTGTAAAACTGATTCTGACTGAGATTTTGACACTTAAACAAACATATCTCAGCCTAACCGAACGACCGCATTGTGCAAGATGCGAAGTACAAAAACTAATCTCATTAGAGAAGGCACACTTTATTGGCTGTATAAAGTATACATAAAAGCGAGAGTATTCCAGTGGATGCGATCTACTACCTCTGAATTTGCCTAGTAACGATGAATTCGTCGAGAAAATGGTAATATTTTATGAAAAATAGTCTGTATTTCTCATTTTTTTTATTCTTTTGCGTAAAACTAAAATTCATGCCAATATTTTTCCATGATTTATAATAATTGGAGTATCTAAAAAAAGTCAGTTTTTAGTGAAATTTTTCCGGGAATGGGGCTTTAATTAAAACATGGTCGTAATGATCCTTATGTTAATAGAATTAACAAATTTCAATTTTCTAATCCATTTATATAGCCAGAGTTGTTTTCTACTATGGCTAATAACAGTTACACTTTCTATACTAAAGGCTTTTGTGAATGGAATGACCTGTTACAAGCACAAACTCCCATAGATCAAACCCAATGCTGTACCATTACGATTATAATCATACAAAAACTTAACCCATCAGGCAAAATATCATAGAAGCACAACTAAGGCGAGATTTCGTGATACTTTGTTTAGCGAACCCTCCGACCACCAATAATAGTAATCTTCCTTAATTATATAAATTTAAAGCATTTATCAATTTCGTATTCTACACTGTTTACATTTATCATAGATATTTTTTTTCTCCTCTGCCAACAGTAGATGCTATGGCAAAATCATTTTGCTAAATAAGAAAGCAAAATTTAATTTTTGCTTTTTTCCCACCCTCCTGTGACAATTGTTGAAAAAATAATTTGGTAAACAAGGTATTAAAAAAGTTCCCTAAATGACAATGAAAATAGAAGATCATCATGTATGCTCATATCTCACTAAGTATTTTGAATTTTATATGACTATAAAAATAACCATAGTGATTCATTTTATTGATTGTATCACTTTTTTTGGAGTTTGTTTATGCTATAAAGAATAACGACGACATCGGCAAAAATGCATTATTGAGATTTTTTCCTCATAGTACTTTTCTTGTTGTTTAATTTTATGTATTGTTTTCACTTGGTCAAGCGCCAACATTGGTTATTTTGAGTTCTTATCTCCTTCAATACAGGTCCCTCTTGGAACTATCGTAAGAGAAAACAATGTGAAATTAGTGGACCTGGCAAATGAAGGTGATGAGGTAATTCCAAAAAAATAGTGTTTTTTTACATATATATTCTCTTATTGAATATACTGCTATTTATAGGAGTCATATCCGTAACAGGTCAAGTTGTAAGCTTGGATTCGTGTAACAGGTCAAGTTTTAAGTTTGGATTCGGGTCCTTGGGTGTCGCCACACAGTAAAGTATAGTAAACACTTTGGAATGCTGAGGTGAGCCAAGGTTCAAGAAACACATAAATTCCCAGACCTTTCAACTTACTTGACTTTGATGCATCCAATAGCATACAGTACTTCAAAGAATCACCCAATACATAAAAAATGAAAACTTCTAACATATGTATAATTAAATTAACAATATACATTGCAACAAATAAGAAAAAGGCCTAAGCAAAACCAACAAGAACTAACTTACATGTTAATACTAGCATTAAACCATGTAAGGTTCAAACATAAAGTACAAATACAAGCATACATCGTACACTCATTCACTTTTAATATTATGTAGCAGTATACTGAAGCTCGCTGCGAGAGCCTATTTTTTTTCAATTGTCACCAGGGTCTAGGATAACAATAATTTATATAAGGTAAATATATGATGATTCTATACTATCATTTTAAAACTTATAATGTGGAGATTATGAATATCCAGTCAATTTTTATTTATTTTGCTCACTGATATTCGTTTTGGCATGGCAAGGCCCCAAATGTTAAGCTCAGGGTATTTCACATCTTAACTTCAACCATCACTCATATGACGTAGGTTTGAATGATAATTCATAAATTCCTGGGGAAAAAAGTACTATCACGTTAGATGGTAGTAATTTGTTGCCCTGTCGCAATGTAATTGCTAGGCCCCACTTACAACGTTGCTATGTAATTTATGATACGCACAGACAGTATTAGGTGACGTGACTTGTAGAATCTATGTATGAGGTGTATAAAACAAACATTGACTGCTCTAGATTCGGGGAACAGTGGGATCTACAGCTCCTCAGTGATTCCTCAATTTCACCATTCTCCTCATGAGCTGTCAATATTTGAATACCATAGAAATTTTTAGTTTCTCTTATTTACAGACATATAATACTACAAAATCCTTATAGCTTGGACGCACCACTGATTAGAGTGTGCCACTGTTGTAAAAGTGAGTGCCAAGAAAAAAAAACTGATTAGCAGCAAATTTAAGGGTCTATGCTAAAAAATCACAGGAAATTGAACTGTCTGTTAACTGACAGGGGAATTGTTTTCTAATTCAAATTTTTAATTTTTAATAACAAATTTACAAATTAGGCTATTCAAATAAATTTTAATTTTTTTTAAAACTCATGAGTGACAGTACATAATGTACGTTAATAATTGAATTATGCAGAAAGGATACAGCATGTAAAACTACATAAGTAGATAGACTGATATATTATTAAAACGTTTACTGATATTCAATTATAGGCCTACATAATTATGCATTTCCTGTCTCGTCTAAGTTAGTCTTGTCACAAATTGAAATAAGTGATTACTCCATCAACCAAAACTTGACTAATGTGAGCTCTTAAGCAACATCTGTATATGCAGTTAGATTAAGAAGAGCTTTTCCAAGTTGCTTTGAGATTGTAATATATTTACAAGAGATTGTTTGTATCAGCTCTTAGTAGATTTAATGGACTTATTGATACAGTAACCTTCTGAAGTTCTAATACTTATGACTATGGGGCAGAATATGTTTCTGTTTAAGCAACTCCCTGGTTTATTAAGTAATACTGTAGTTAGGCTTTTCCCAAACCCCTGTTTTCTCATAAATGTTTTCTTTAATTCATTTTCCATTCATTACATTTCCTTTTTACATTTTAGGCTGAATATATTTTGGAAGATTGTGTTTCAGTGCATCTTTCAGTTTTCTTTTCAGCCATACTTGTTCTGTGTGTAGTATTTTCCTAGTCTGGTGTCTGAATTTCTTTCAACATGTGATCCAATATAGCTGATTTATTCACTAGCCAATGCTTTTTTGCTGGCCTTGTTTCAGCTACTACAGTTTTTGTCTTCTACCTCCTTTCTATTGTCCTTATCCTTGTAATGCTCTGCCAGTCCAATATTATTATAGAATACAACCTGCTACTTTGTCACAGATCATAGGGTTAATATTTGCTGAATTTCGCTAATAAAGTTAATGTGTTAATTACTTTTTAATCTTTTTTTACCTTCTCTAAACAGTTTGTTGCAGCTCGTGGTGGTGCTGGTGGTAAGGGGAACAGGCATTTCTTATCTAATGAAAACCGTGCACCACAAATTGCCACTCGTGGAATGCCAGGGGAGCAGCGGACTTTTGAATTGGAATTGCGAGTAATGGCCCAAGCTGGACTGGTAAGAACAATGAGTATAAGCTCCTCAATACTTTCCAAATTGGCAGATAGAATATCATTAACACAATACAATATTTGCTCTATACACATTGATTGTCTACGTTGGTTCACCTGGGTTGACCTAAATTAGCCAGCGGAAATTGTCAAGATTTACCATTATGTTGCTAGCTGTAAATGGTCACATTTTAACCAAAAGGTGAATTGTGAACTTAAGGCTTACCAAGGGTCAAGCAGAGTACGTTGCCTGAGTTAAGTTGACTGGACTAAGAGTGATTTCTTGCCAGTCAACCCAGGCTAGTACACACTTCAAATTTCCCAACAAGATTTCTTGGTTTGACTAGTCAATCTGACTGCAGCCTTTTGATCATTTTTTACTTTTGCTTGTTTTTTTCACAAACTATACAATTAATTACAGCAATTTCTCATGCAATCTTCCTTCTCAAATCAGATTGGATTTCCAAATGCTGGCAAGTCAACTCTGCTACGAGCCCTGTCCAGGGCCCGCCCCGCAGTGGCTGCCTACCCCTTCACAACCCTAAATCCACACGTAGGAATGGTAGAGTATGATGATATGGAGCAGGTTGCAGGTGAGTTTACTGTGTTTATTTTGTGCTTCAGGTGTATTGTCATTTATTAAATAACCTTGAATAAACGCCACATCTGTATTCAAAATGAATTCAATTCAATTCAAAACATTTGCTACATTATTAGGTTTTTTTTATTGAATATTTGCATATATATTCATCCTTTGGTTTTGGCACTACATTATTTCTCAATCCTTACGCTGCCAGCTCTTTTCTTATTCAGTCAACCAGAGTGCCAGCTGATAACATTACCTCTAATCCCCTGTGCCAGCTAATTATTTAACAGGGTCACCATAATGCTTATTTTTGATAGTGTATATTATTTGCTCAATAAATCATAAACTATTCAGATAATAAAAATATAAATCTAAAAACAATTAATCAGCATTAGTTAATTGTTTTGTACATATATGCTTTTATTCCTGCATTTTATTTATCATTTAGTGAATAAATGATAGGAATATTTGTTCAAGGCCTATCACAAATAGTATATTGGGCCTAGGCCCATTAGCAGAGTATGTGTTTTCAAAGTCAAATTACTTGCTGATGAAAATCAAAATAACGAATCCTAGGCCTACGTATATTTACTAACATTACCATCACAGTTCAGACCTAGCTAGGCCTAGGCTAGGTCTGCCTAGCTAGGCCTAGGACCAGAACATTGTTTTCTATGTCAGTTTCTAAGTCTCCTTATTATCCAGCACATCTGCAACAACTACAGAAGAATAAAGTTTCTCAGCATTTCAAAACATCATATTTTCAACTTGCAAAAACTCAAACTTCCATTACAACAATATTTCGTGTCTAAATTCGATAAAACGGCAGTGAAGGTCGCCAAAAACCACTAAATTTGGTCATTTTTCAACTTCTTTTTGTAATAACTTCGCAAATACTTCATCGATTTTTTTGGGGAAAAGATGAAACTGATCGGAATTTAATAATCATTACAACAATTACAAATTTATAAGTGTAATGTTAACACCTTTATCGGACTTTTGATTTTTATCAAACCCACTCGTGCATTTTTTCAGCGTAAAAACAGTGAAATCTGCCGAAATATCCCAGCTGTCTTTAACATAAATCCCTCTACAGTCGAAAGTTGTGGGCCGATTTCTTTTGGGAAAAGTCCATTCGAAAGCCCTTTTTCTAATTGTATCCTAAATATAAGATTGATCGGTTGAGTAGTTTTATCGGACCAATCAGATTTATGAAAATCATCCAAAACTCCTCACAATATGCTTAAGCATTACAAGCATATGGCAGTCTGACGCTCACGTGGATGCAGAGCTTGAAATATACTCTGGAAAAACAGATAAAATGACTAAATTATCCTTATTTTTAAACACTAAAATTATGATCATAGGCAAAAGAAAAGGATAGAGATTCAAATGATGTAAATTATATGCAGTAAAAACGTACAGATTTTTGGTACCAGCAGTATATAAATGTCAGTTTTTGTAAAAGACCCCATTTTTTCGAGCGGTTCATTGGTTTGAGATGGTCGATTCCATTTTCTTATGTGTACATGACTACGTACATGTGAGTGGTGAAGACTGTAAAGCAGGGTAGAATATGTCTTCTTTTGAGGGTAAAAATAAAACTGTGAATAGTATTTAGATAATTATGTATGTTGTTTAGAATAAAAATTGAAAGTCCATATGAAAATGTTATGGCGTTTAATTTGTAGTTGTGGAACCCCCTAAATTACAAATGAACTGTTCCAAATCCGTTACGCGCTTGACTGATCACCCACAGTGTACCGTTAGCCCATGAGGAAGCTACCTTGAGGTCGAATTCAGGGAATAAAATTGCACTGCTAGCAAAATATTGTCGTAATGTAACAAAACAACACCCAGCAAGTTTCACATCAAAATGTGCAGAAATTCATTAGCTTTCATCATATGCAGTAAACACTATTTGGGTTACAGTAGTGTTAAAACAGCCGCTCTATGGTCGTTTTTTGGAAGACCATTACCAATTCGCATTTATGCGAAGGTGGCGTACGGCTGACAGTGAGCCTAATCGCATTTATGCAAAACTGGCATGCACACCAACTGTGCGGTGTTCGCATTTATGCGAAGATGGCAGCGTAAAGGTTAAATAAATCAAAATTTCACTTACAATAACATAAAACTTGGTTGTTGCTTGATTTTGATTGATTTTATGGATAATGATTTTGATTTTGCTTGTTTCAATATGCAAGTGGCTACTTTGTTGAAATGTGTACTGCCACCCAAAACAAATTTTAAAAACCTTTAAAATTCAAATAAAATTTCTCATTTTATAGAAAGGAATTTGTTGGATCTCTATCAGCAAATTTCAAGAGCCACCACTATATGGGGCCTGGGTTGAGAAAGGTGTATGTGCTGGGTATCAGTTATTACAATTTGTAAATTAGCTGACATTTGAGCCCAGAAAATTTAATCATGTGAAAAGAGACAAAAGGTTTGATGGTCTGGTCATGATAGTATAGGGCCAAGATAAAATATTCAGTATTGCTGCCGGGGCACATCCTGTACAAGCGGGCTGGGGGAAATGAAATAGGGGGTTAAATAATGCGTTTAATCATGTGGAGAGAGACATGGATAAAAATAATTGGATATTACTCCCAGGTAGATACTTGCTATAATGTCACAGGTGACAGCAACTTTTACCTGTACGTGACCTTAAACAGTGACATTAAAGGCCACGCCTAAATACATTTAATCATGTAAGGAGAGACACGGATGAT
>NW_022752398.1:109518-113324 GCF_011630105.1 Anneissia japonica
CTCACCCTAAACAGTGACATTAAAGGCCACGCCCAAATACATATTTAATCATGTGAAGAGAGACATGGATGAATATTTTTTTATTGTTACTATTATACATTGGGGGTAACATAAATACCAATGACAGTAACTTTATCCTGTACATAAGCCCAGACAGCAGCCCCAAGGGACCCATGCGGGTCTTATATAGTAGCAACTTGATAAAATCAAGCAAAGAGAGACATGAATGAAACCAACTAGGAATTACTATTTGTACATTGTAGAATGCTGAAACACCGATGACAGCAATGTTTTCATGTATACGTGACCCTAAACAGTGACATTAAAGGCCACGCCCAAATGACATGTGAAGAGGAACACGGATGATTTTTTTTGTGGCACTATTATACACTGGGGGTAACATAAGTACCAATGACAGCAACTTTATCCTGTACATAAGCCCAGACAGCAGCCCTGGTTCCCAAATGGACTTATTATTTATAGTATGATATGGTCGAATCTAATAATGAAATGAAATGAAACACCTGATTATGACACAGACAGTGGTTCTGGAGATCAACTTCAGAATAAAACAGGAATTAAGTGAATGATGGGACCATTTACACTGGAACTTTTAAACATTGGAAATAAAATCCAATTGACAGCAATTATTTACTACTTTAGCTATAGATTTCTGTTTGATAAAATTTTGTTAAACACTGATTTCAGATGAAATACAACAATACCATAATACAAACTCAGTAACAAATATTTATTAGATCGGATTAAACTACCGAACATGAATTGTCTATACATGATAAATGGCACAGCGTCAAGGTGTATTTCAATCAGATTGTTGAAAAATATGTAATCATAGGATTAGAACCTGGTAGCACTTTTGCATGTATGTTAAATGTATTAACTTTTGACAGCAGTCTCTTCTAGGTTACAGTCTCTTCTAGGTTACAGATGTAACAGCATTATACTATAGTTAGTCAATAACGTGGTACCAGTTTTGAATTTTACATTGCTTCTTCTACTATTACAACAAATGTGTCCACCATATGGATTATGGAATGATTGTAAATCAAGTATCTATATGATTTTAATATATTGCATACACAATTGAACTGCGGTATTGTACATTGCGGTAACAATGTGTTTGTAGCAGTACGATACAAAGCACAAGCAAGAAACACTTAACTAATAGTTAAATTATTCCCCGCTGGACACCATCCCGGTATTTCTGAGTCTAGGTTTCGGGGTTAGAATTTATGGAAATACTTCCATTTTGTCCTGCATTTGTTAGAAAACAATAAATACTTAAAAACTTAAACTGAGGTATTGTGCATTGAGGTAATAACATGTTAAAAGCTGTATTAAGCAAAAACAAGAAACACTTAACTAATAGTTAAACTATCCCCCGCCGGACACCATCCCGGTATTTCTGAGTCAAGGTTTCCGGGCTGAAATTTTATATGAAACTACTTTAATTTTTCTACATTAGTAAGTATAAACAAACACAGTAAACGCTTATAAAATTAAAACGGAGGTATTGTACACTGAGGTAACAATGCGTTTTAGCATTTCAATATAGTAGAGCGACTAAAGTTGAATTTCAGGTAGAATCGTGCACTTCTGGAAGAAAGCATGAAACTTCCCATAGTGATACTATGACACCTAAAGATCATTAAAAAAAATAGACCCCAAAAGATAACGTCTCCTAATGGCCACCATCTTGAAATCCAATATGGCCGCCAAAATAATTGATTTTAGCCAATATATTCATACCTACAGGACGTCATTGCCAATTGAAGATCATTACCCATTTTTACAATATCAAGGAGTGTAATGCAATCATCAGAAATTATGTCAGATGGCGCCGCCATATTGGATTTCAAGATGGCCGCCAAATTAATTATATTTTTGTCAATATTCATATCTACAGTACCTAGCACTGTCAATCAAAGACCGTTGCACATGTTTTCCATAACAGGGACTACCATACAGCCATCAGAAATTATGACCACCATATTAAATTTGAAAATGGCCGCCATCTTGAAATTTAATATGGCCGCCAAAATAATTAATTTTAGCCTATGTATTCATATTTCCAGCACATATCACACCAATTGAATATCATAATAGATCAGCTTGTGAGTTAACCCAATAAAACCTACTGGAAAATGTTCGGCATAGAACAAGAATGGCCACTACGAGACATTCTTAATGGTGGAAATAATATTTCCACTCCTTGCCAGATTATTATCAGCTGATGCAGTAAAACTTAAGTAGGATATATATAGTACAAAAGAGTACTCAATGTTAAAAAGAGGTTTCCTGTTTTTTTGTTTGAACACGGGAGCAAACTTTTTAAAATCACGTTTCTACATTGAGTCTTTGGCTTCGTTAGTATTTCAAATGCATCAAGAGTCAATCAGTTAATTGATTGGATAAGGCTTTTTATTATCGGCACACATTTATGATGTAACCTTACAAAACATAAACAAAAGCATAAACAAATAATGTGTTCCACCTTACACATATAGGTAAACTGATGAAAACATTCAGTTGGAAAAATAGGAGGAAAAATACAACGGAAAATACTGGGACAAGACAGTCGGGGGGAAATAACAGTTTGAAAACAGCCTTAAGAAATAGCCTGGAAAAATAACTGGATGGAAAAGAAATCTTCTAGTGGAAAAAATCCGAGGCGAAAATTAGGTGGCAAGTGCCATAGTGGTATTTTCTTTGAATTAAAACCTAAAACCTAATCGATTTTGAGTCTACTCAGTCTTCAAATCTTCCCTGGGGAGAGAGATAGATGCAGATATTAAAGATCATCTATATTAAAGCTAGTTTTAGCATAAATGAAATTATGTAAATATAAATCAAATATTAAAATTAATGGTGTGAAGACACTAATATCGAATAGACCTCATGCCTATGAGATGGCTAATTATCATTTTTAAATGGTATATAAACACATATGTAAATATTAAAAGGAAAAGAAACAGAAAATTAAAGGAAAGCTGGAAAGGAAAAGAAATAAAAAGAATAGAAAATGAATATAATGGAGAAAGTGAAAAGAAAAATCAAGAAAAATTAAGAAAAGTATATAGATAACTTTAGCATAAATGAAATTATGTAGGCATAAATAAAATATCACATTCAAGTAATGGTATGAAGGCAATACTATCGAATAAACTAGATATCATTTTCAAATATGCATAATTATATAATATATAATATATATATATGTGTATGTATGTATGTATATAATTAATTTTTGTGTGTAGCACTCTGTTTATATAATTAAATAATGGTGAAAACAGAGCTCGAATAAATGCGAGTGATGTATCATATCGGAAATATCCTGTCAAATAAAAAAAAATTTCCTTATACTGTTTGTTGATATACTGTTTGCCAAAGAATACTCTAGAAGTCATACCTGTATTATAATGAAGTAACATAGAATCAATGTTGCTGCGTAGCATTGTGGTATCTTATACACATCTTAACTAATCAAATAATGACAGAAACAGTGCTAAATACACTCAAACTGCATGCAGATGCACCCAAACTTTGATGTTTCCATTGAGTTTCCAAAATCTTCAAAGCACTGCTTTTACACCAATTTATTCTCAGTTTAATGTTACTTTTTTTACATAATCGGCGTCTGCCTGTAAACAATAAGGTGTTTTCTAGCCAATGTTGCTTGGCAGGCCGCACACATAGGGTTTTTAATTTATTTTCGCGGGCCGCACTTTGCCCACCTGTGGTATATGTATACACGAATAAAACATTTTGTATTCGACTGTCTAGAA
>NW_022752398.1:113928-131600 GCF_011630105.1 Anneissia japonica
TATGTATATGTGTATATATATGTTTGTGTGTATGTGTATATGTATGTGTGTTAGTATTTATTTTTATCTCTATTACTATTTTTGTAAGCCCTTTTTTTATTTATATTTCGTTCTACCGCAGTATTTTCTTACTATATTTAATCACAGTAATTAAGTTTTTACTGATTTTGTTATTGTTGCACGTCTTTATGGCTGTGCCTGTGTTATAAAAGAGAAGCAATAAAGTTACTAAGTTACTTACTTACAAACAAACATGTATACTACAAACATGTTATTACCTCAATGCACAATACCTCAGTTTAAGTTTTTAAGTATTTATTGTTTTCTAACAAATGCAGGACAAAAATATAGATACTTGATTTACAATGAATCTATAATCCATATGGTGGACACATTTGTTGTAATAGTAGAAGAAGCAATGTAAAATTCAAAACTGATATCGCTTTATTGACTTAACTATAGTATAATGCTGTTACATCTGTAACCCAGAAGAAACTGCTGTCAAAAGTTAATACATTTTATAATGTTAGTCAATAAAGTGCTACCAGGTTCTAATTCTATGATTACATATTTTCAACAATCTGATTGAAATAGACCTTGACGCTGTGCCATTTCTCATGTATAGACAATTCATGTTCTGTAGTTTAATCCGATCTAATAAATATTTGTTACTGAGTTTGTATTATGGTATTGTTGTATTTCATCTGAAGTCAGTGTTTAACAAAATTTTATCAAACAGAAATCTATAGCTAAAGTAGTAAATAGTTGGATTTTCTTTCCAATGTTTAAAATTCCAGTGTAAGTGGTCCCATCCTTCACTAAATTCCTGTTTTATTCTGAAGTTGATCTCCAGAACCACTGTCTGTGTCATAATCAGGTGTTTCAGTTGCATTCTACTACCTCTAATCATTATTAGATTCGACCATATCATACTATAAATAATAAGTCCATTTGGGAACCTAGGGCTGCTGTCTGGGCTTATGTACAGGATAAAGTTGCTGTCATTGGTACTTATGTTACCTCCAATGTATAATAGTGCCAATAAAAAAAATCATCCGTGTCTCTCTTCACATGATTAATTAATTAACCCCCTATTTCATTTCCCCCAGCCCGCAATACTGAATATTTTATCTTGGCCCTATACTATCATGACCAGACCATCAAACCTTTTGTCTCTTTTCACATGATTAAATTTTCTGGGCTCCCGGTCTATATACAAATCGTAATTAAACATACTGAAGGATATCAAATGGGTTATTTTGTAATTACAATTATTTGAAGTAAAATATATCTTACTTTACTTCCAAGCTTTTGTTACTGTCTCAGCAACTTTTTTTTTTATTTGCACGGTTCCACTTGTCACATGATCATTCAAGCATGCAATGGAATGATCATGTGACAACACCTCCTCCAG
This sequence comes from Anneissia japonica, assembly GCF_011630105.1. Lineage (NCBI taxonomy): Eukaryota > Metazoa > Echinodermata > Crinoidea > Comatulida > Comatulidae > Anneissia > Anneissia japonica. Next base: position 115,343 of record NW_022752398.1, read on the forward strand.
TACTGCCGGTAGCTCGTATCAACGGTCACGAATGTGACGGTCACAAATGTGACAAGTGGATCTGTGTAAATACACCAGTTTCCCAGAAGAAGTTCCTGAGACAGTAACAAAAGCTTGGAAGTAAAGTAAGGTATATTTTATTTCAAATAAGTCCAATTACAAGAATAACCTATTTGATATTATGAGCATTAGAATAGTACCAAATATTTTGGACATATTGAAGGATATTTTTTCACATGTTTCAATAGTCAGTTGAATAGTCAGTTGAAAGCTAATAATTAATTGAAATATACTGTTGTAAATTATTCTAAAAAATATCATTACTTTTTTTTTATAGAAAAATGTGAATATAAAGTCTTCTATATATTTTCATTCATACACTGATTCATAAATATTCCATGAATTTAGCATCCATCATTCCTTTTTTTCTTTCAGTTGCAGATATTCCCGGGTTGATACCAGGAGCACATATGAACAAAGGTCTTGGACATTCATTCTTAAAGCATATAGAACGTTGCCTATGCTTGCTGTACGTCATTGACCTATCACAGCCCAACCCCTCAGAGCAACTCCAGCATCTAAAATACGAGCTGAATCAATACCACCCTGGCCTAGCAGACAGGCCACACGCAGTTGTTGGCAACAAGATAGACTTACTGGAAGCCAAGGAAAATCTTAAAACATTGCAAGACGGCATTAAATTACCTGTCATCGCAATTTCTGCTCAATGTAAAATGAATATAACATCACTTAAGTCACATTTACGAGAACTTTATGATCAAGATATGAAGGGGAGAAAAAAGGTGAAAGAAAAGAAGGAAAACGAGTCTCGTATTATATGAAAGCTGTATTCCCCGACAAAAAAAAATTCATAAAAACACTCTTTTTTCACTTGGAGACACTTTACTCTGCCAAGGCTGTTTTTCATCATGGTATGCAAGGCCATATTTATAAAAAGAAATTAAATTTAGTTTGAAGACATAAATTCAAAGTACATACACATATAAAAGCTTAAAATAATACACAAGAGGCTATTTTTCCTATAATCAATGAATATGAAAGTTTATTCTATTAAAAAGTCTGATGTTGTAAGGCTCTGGGGCAGATCCATAGCTTTATTCTGGCCATCTCGCATCACTTGTTTTATTGTGTGAATGTTTATGTTAATTATCCACATGCTAAAATACTACTCTTTAATTATACAGTAGTTAATGTTAATTAAATATTAGTTGTCAGCATCCTGTCATAATCTGCTTATTTATTTATTAAGTCTGAACTGCACTATATAATAAAATCAAATATGAATCAAATATGAATTAAATATTAAATATTATTATTATTATTAAATATTAAATTATGAATTAAATATGAGGCAAATGGGGAACTCTCAGAATGAGCAAGAAACTAGGGGAGCTAAGGATGCTCGCAAGTGACAAGAGAAAATGGCCTCAAATGAAGAAGGACTGATTGCAGCTGTAGGAAGTTTCTACTACTACAGAAGCAGTATCCAGTATATAATAATAATATGAATCAATATATCTGTGTAATATATGCCCTGATAATGGTTACTGAAAAATAATTAGTTGCCCAATTACCCAAATGATGACGTAATTGAATGATGATGAATTGATAAAATGAAATTGTAGAATACTGTTTATAAAACATTTTATTTCAACATGCCTAATTGATAAGTTCTACTTTCCATGAAAACCCCGGAAATTATGAATATCCCAGTAACGGGTAAAAAAAGAAAGTTTTCGCAGTTTTAAAGACATTATACAGGCCAGTTGGAAGCAGTTTACTATTGTTTCAGCCAACAAGAATTCCCCACCCACCCACATTCACCCCAGATGGTATTATTTACCAATGGCAGTGCCAGTTGATGGTCCAAGTTTCCCGACGGGGGTCTTCAGCCCCAGTTCTCTACTATTTTCCAACTAGCTAATAAAATTTACCCAAAATTCGTCAAATACCTGTACTGTATTACATTCAGATGCTTCAGATCTGAAACTTATCGTAAACATTTAGAAGAACGTATCACATTTCAGCTACGCTAAAGCGACATGGACTTGACGTGTCATTCAAGAGCCTTCAGATATTAAATGGCTTTATGTTAACTAGTCATTATTTACATGGATATACAGTATATATAAAATGGAGAAAAAAAGAAAATCATCTCAAGTCTGAGAGTGCATTTTCCACAATCATAAAATGTTTTTACCTCACCCCACCATGGTGGGGCTGAGGTGGTCTAGACCTTCCTACTGTGAGAGTGAAGTCAGGCCAAAAAAGATATTGATTGGTGAAATATTGGTCCGGCCAAAACTAGACTGCTTACTACCTTGTTGTCAGTGGCGGCACCAGTGGGGGGGACAAGGGGGGCTTAAGTCCCCCACCGGACAGGTCAAGCGCCCCCGCCAGAGAGAGCTCATCACATGTCTGTCACAGTCTGCCATTTCCGGCCATCCAGAGGTTGCTATTCTTTAAAAAAAATCTCATTTGGGAGGGGAACCCCTTCCCTCAGCTCGAGCCTACGAGCTCAAGTCCCCCTCTTTGGACAACTTAGGGGGCCCCCCCCAGAAAATATATCCTAGAGCCGCCACTGCTTATTATACTTAAAAAACCCTTATTGTACAGATTACCCTCCTAATTACGCCTCATCACTCCACCTGTACAAAAAAGTATTACTGTATTTGATAAGTCAAAAAGTATTATTTGATAATAGTAATAATAAAAAACTTGTAATGCTCCAAAGGCGTAGTGTATGTTAAGAAGCTAAGCTGTTAAAGAGATGAGTTTTAAGTTTAGGTTTAGATGAAGTAATAGATGTATCAGACCTAATAGATAATATTAGATAGATAATATCTTATTGTTTGAGATCTTGGAACAGTGAGAAGATTTTGCAAAAAAGATCGAAGGCAATGAGTGGGCCAGTAGCGAATGAGATGACAAGTAAGGTAAAAAGGTACACTCAGAACAAGTGCTTTAAACATAGGTAGACGTTTTTTAAAGATAATGCGCTGTTTGATGGGAAGCCAGTGAAGATTTTGAAGTACAGGAATATTTTGGAGTTAAGCACATACGAGCAGCATAATTTTGAATCATTCGAAGGCCTTGGATAGAAGCAGCAGGATGATTGAACAAAAGAGAATTGCAATAATCAAGCCTGGAAGTTATGAAGGCATGAGTAAATATCTCAAAACACTTTGGATTAAGGTATCTATGGATTCAGCAAATGTTGCGGATGTGAAAATTGGCAGTCTTGCATACAGAGTTAATATATTTGTTTTAAAGTTAAGTGCTCATCAAAGACAACACCATGATTTCGAAACAGTAGAAGATTTAATAATTGTGGAGCCAATTTTTAAAGAAGGAAATGTAAAACAACCTTGTCTGAAGTATATTCCAGTTGATACGTATCTGTTGATGATCTTTAAAAGCCAGTAAAGGCCAGATATAATATTTTTTACCCTGAGATAATTAGAGCTCTCAATAACAGGCAGATCCATTAACTTAATTACTAATGTAGCAGTTTGGTATTGTTTAATACATTTAGAAATTGTCAGGTCACCAATGCAATAGTTCTATTTTGTAAATTGTTTCCCTTAAAACAAATTGTTCTTGCTTTTAGTCCAGCCAACAGACCAAATCTATATTCTCTTAGGACAAATAATAAAAACAATGAATGTTGACTGACATGATCAGCATGACTTCCCCATTTGAGGTTTTATCTTTGACCCAAATGTGTTACAGCTCTTTAATATTCATACCACTATTTCAATGTTTCCCTATAACCACATTTTTTTTTTTAATACTGTACCTCTAAACACTGATTATAGTCTTTGTATTAATTAAAATATCATTAATATTAATTCTAGAATTCAAATTCATCTATTGACATTTTTTTACCCAATTGTTGTACAATATTTGAAATTTCTCTATATTTTTGAATGTAGTTAAATGTGTTCTTGATGTGAATTTCTTCTTTTCTCAATAAATGTATATATGAATCTTATTTTTAATTATCAACATACTGAACCCATATTTTATAACTTTTTATAAAATTTCTTAATAATTTTTAATGTATTTAAACCATTGTCAATGTAAATTTCTTATTTTCTTCTTATAAATGTTTTTTGAATTTTTTAAAAACTCAGCCCCTGTAAACTTTACCTTTCAGATGTTTTTTTAAATTTTTCTTCCTTCAGTTTTAATTGTTAAACTTCAACTTGTTTACAAATTGCAATAAAGTAAAAAAAAAGCTTTAGCTTTTGATTTTCTGATCAACTATTCACAATTGGTAGAACTGCGGGTCATGTCTGCGGGTGATACAGCTATGTTAGAATTAATTAATAATGATGATGACCCATTATGGGCAACAAGAATAATGATCAAAATTATCTTGAAGTAAACACTTTCAAAAGAAATGTTATTGATTTAAATAGGGAGGAAAAGAGTGAATATGAAAGGGTTGTCATTAGGGAAAACAGTAGATAAATATACAGTACTTTTGGGATGACCATTTATGATATAGAAACAATGCTCCACAATGTATTGTATGAGACAACTAAATAAACATATTTAGAACTGTTCAGTGGTATTTAGTACCTGTATTTTGTTAAGAAAGTGTTAATGATAGGTTCATGCAGTTTCCTTTGTAGAAGGATGAACAGACTGAAGTCTTAATTTTGAAATGAAACTTTAAACAATGAAATAACATTTTCATTTTTTTAAATAATTCTTTAAGGAAAATAATAGCTATTTACATATTGGCTCTACTACAATTGCAACTGCTGTTAAATATTGGAATAGCTTTTCTACCTTACAAGGTGTTTCAAATATTAGATGCACAATACAAATTTGTGAATATACCAAGCACACAACAGCTTCTGAAAAAACACATTTTGCAAATACATAATGCAAATTTGGTATCAGCAAGTCAATAGGTCAGCATTGTTTTTAACAATGCAAACCTCAATATATGTTGCCATTTGTGTGTGTTTAACTTAAGTATTCAGCCTCTGGTAATTTAGTGTTAAAACTTGCCTTTAACGGTATAACGTTCATTATGTTTGTTAGTTATAACTTTAGCTTCCCTGTATCAGAGGGTCGCTAGTCATAACATTAGGTTACCCTACACCAGAAGGTTGCTAGACCACATTAGCTTACCCTATACCAGAACGTCACTTGAACATTAGCTTACCCTATAGACTACTACTAGTAGTAGTACTAGACAGTTGCGAATTACAGATCTACTCAGATCTATCTCATATCTTCAAATTTACCAATAACATTGTTGAGACAGCACATGCATGACAGCATACGACTTTGATAAAATTTTAATTGGCACTACAATGACTAACAGCTTTATTTTTCTTGACCAGCAGCAAATTGTTTGTAAAGAGCTTTATGAGTTACAGTATGACTAGCGAACTATATGTATAGCAACCTTATGAACAGTGGCGTTGATTCCTTTCTTGGTATATGCTATGTTATGGTTTCATGCATTATTCATTAATGTTTTTCACAAAATTTTATATTTTTACATAGCATAATGTACAAAAAAACCGCATCAAAATTTATGATACTTAATTTTTCAGCACACATAATCAAAATTTGAACTTCAACTTGATCAGATATCTCATCTTGATTTGACTGGTGTTGTAGACAATGTACTCGTTGTAATTGAGGGTGTAACCGGAAGGATTCACCACACCAGTGTCATTGCTCTTGCCCAAAGGCACAACAGTTCCATCTGACCTGGAAGAATAAAGCAGAAAAAATTGATCAACTTTATAATATAAAATACTTGTTTATTTTCAAATAAATTTGTGGTATATTACATACTATTTTTAAGTTATATTTTAAAAAGTAATTACTAATATTTCTCTATAGTATAATAATGTCATATTTATGCAGAGTTTTCAAGTTCTACAGAACATCAATAGTCTGTATTAATATGCAATCTTGAGTTTTGTAAAATATGTTGTTTCTGCCAAGAATTTCTAGCCTCTCTATGTAAACTTACATGACATGGGATTTTGTGGCATCAGGGGCCATCTTGCCAAGACCTTTGACACTGTGTTTCCCATGAGGCAGTTTGTCTGCCCTGTAGTCTGCAGCAAGTAATTCATTAGGTGTTCCCAAGGCAACCTGAGACAGAAAGAAAAAGTGCTAGGTGACAACATACACAGCTCTGTTAATGATATCCAGTAGTGTTTGCTATATTGAGTAATAAAGTTTTAATCAGAAATCTATTCTAAATTAATGTTATAAATTTAAATGTCTATAAAATAATTAATTTTTTGACTGTTTCTCTCAGTTTACTGACCATTTTATTTAATTACCTTCAGTACTGTCTCTTAGTAAAAAATTAGATATATGATCTACGTGTTTCATGACCTAGTACTGTATGTATCTTGACCTTGCATGTTACATGACCTAAAATGTATTATGTCCTAGGATGTATCTTGACCTAGGATGTACAGTTTATTGACCCAAGATGTAACATAATCTAGGGTCCAACATGACTACATTTTTGAGGATTAAATGGAATTAGCACTCTAGTGTTCAAACAACTATGGATAGAATTCACACTGAATGGAAACATGACATGCAAACCTTCCCAGCTCTTACCTCACAAAGTAACATGAAGGCAACATCTTTACTACTTGTAGCAAAACAATAATTAGCAGACTTAGATGACATGTCAGCAAAATAAACACCTTTCCCAAACTGTAAGAGCAGAAACATTATACTGTATATTTATTGAAACCAACTCCAAGATGATGGAAACACTGTAAATACAAAAAAACTACCATAAATGCTAAAATTGCCCTGTCAAAAATATAAGACAAATTCATGAAAAAAAAACCAATTCTACAGTATATAAATAAAAATTAGATTCTTGTTTTTGATGGAGAAATGTGTTCATTTATATAGAGCCTTTTTTTTCAGATATGAAGTGCTTATCACCCTGGTCCACATGCTAAGTGTTGCTGCTGTAATCTGTGCAGGAACAGACAACCCTATCAGGTACCCATTTATACTTTTGGGTGGAGAGAAGCAATGCAGATAAAGTGCCTTGCTCGAGGACACAAGTGAAATGTACAGCAAGGATATGAAATCTCGACTTCTGAGTCTGGGAAACTAAACCTTTCTTGCTACAGCAAACTGCTTTGTTACTGGGTGAACATCTCTCACAGGGCCAAGGTTAGGATTTACCAGACTCAGCTTGGGCTGAGAAAACTTTACAACAGCGTTTAGTGCAGTAAAATATGAAAAATGTTTTGTGAGAATTAGCACTGTCTGTCATGATTGGTAAAGGGATGCAAACATTTATGGAAATATTTTTGCTAGGTATATAACTGATAAATCTGACTTAAGTAGAATCATGGAAGGTGAAGTTACCATCATGTTTTGCAAACTAAGTGTCCAACCAAGACAGCTTTATTGTATAACTGGTTTCTCAAGAAAATGAATACAAAACAAAATACCTTTACTGTTAATTATAACTTTCAGGTTTTGAAGATTACTCAAAAAGAAACACCAGTGTTATTTATAGTGTATAAAAATCTTAATTACCACCTGATGTTTAGGAAAGTAAATTTTGGCAAAGGACCTCAGGACCATAACTGCAGAGGCTGTATGGGCCAGTACAAGGGGGTATCCCCCTACTCGTCTCGTAAGATGTACTGGGTTCTTTTAAAGGCACATGAGCCAATTGTGTACACTGGGCCTACGGTTTATAGTTCTTATCAGGGAAGACTTGTTCCACCGCCATAACCATAGGCGAGTGTGCTGCTCTAACCAGTGCCAATAGTATGGCCTTGGGTTGCAGTGCCCCTGCATTAACCACTTGGCGATTCGACTTACCATGTAGCCTGTGACAGGGGCCTCAGGTGGAGCTATTCTTAGCCCCTTGCTCATGATGCCAGCAAAATTTGTCAGTCGCGAACCATGCCATAAAAGCATCCTGTACAATAGAACAAACAGAAGTGATTAAATCTGATTAAACAGAATTCAAAACACAAATTCTGTTTGTGATTAATCTGTATTAATCCTTTTAATATGCAAATATCCTTAATATACACACACACTTACATACACCATAATGTGTTATAACTAGGTGTTTTCCAATCTCAATCATTTCTCTCTGCTATCCTAGGGCCCGTTCGAGTGAAAAAATAATTCACCGGTACAAACATTCTGAAACCGCTTAGACACCTTACCATCTGGATTATTCGCAAAAATTTGGACCACCAAATTGCTGGGTAGAATATGGTGTATGGAATGACCATGGAGCCGGAGGTGATGATAAATCAACTTTAATCGTTTTTTAAAATGTTTTCTGCACAGTCCAGTGTGCGAAATTCAATTGGGTTACAGACCAGGCCTGGTTGCAGCTCTCCTTCGCTCCTCACATGCACGACGAAATCGAAGTTAATAGTAGCATATAGCTACGCATTCGATTTGCAGATTTACCATTATTCGGAGAAATAATCTTGAATAAACTAGCCAACGTACAGATTTTAAGGCAGGGTTTATAAGTGTTGAGCTCAAATATCTTGCCGCTCTGTGCGTACATGAGCCCAGTTATAGCAGCAGTAGAAAGTAAACAAAGAAGGGGTTGTTGGCCATTGGATAAGTTAAAATTTACTTCCAGAGTAGTTTCGTTACACGGTATTTAACATGAACTAAAACTTGCTGGAACGGTTGACTACCAGCTGAGAGCTCAGCGCAATTCACCAGTGAAATAAGTGCATGGGCATAGAGCTTATACAGGGAGGTACTGATTAGACTTATAAATCAATTCTTTTGTGGTCAGAGGATGTGCTATAATACAAACACCCATAAACTCACACTAGCATAAATGCATGGTGTATTACCTGTTGCCAACATCTTTGAAGCGGTCTTTTTCTCCCTCCTTCTCCATCTCAAAAACATCCATCACCTCCAGCTTGTAATGAGCATGTGTTTTTGCGTGGGTGTTCTGTACATACTGATTAACCATCTGAAAAACAAGATTAGAATGTTACAAGTGCGAAATGGCATTCCAATTACAGCATACAGCCCACATATGTGTTGAGACTGCAGTGCTTTGTGACTTAATGTTGTCTTGATGTTCTCCAAGAGATGGTGATAAAATGCGCATTCTTTACTGGATATCAGTGTATGTGTATTATAGGTACTCGGTACTGTATTCAACACTGTTGATTACTCTTGTCTTGTTGGAAGCATTAATTGAGGTTAGACTTTATTTTTGCTTGTTCCTTTAATCATAATTTAATTCAATTATGTAATGGTTGATATGGGACACATATAGTTGTTCAACATTTTATATCATAGCTGATGAATGACATACAGTTTAACATTTCTTTCAAATGCAATATCAAAAAGTCCAGGGGCGGTTGCTATAAAACAGTCTTTAGCTGGTAGTCTTAACTCCTCGAAATAAAGCCGGCTTTATCACTTAGACGGTCTTACGAAAGTCACTCTGCTAGACCATTGCTATAAAACAGTCTTAACTTAGACCGGTTTGAGTATTGAAATGCAAACAAGCCCTCCCTGGTAACATAAAATTGAGAGTGCTGTTACGCTTGCTCAAAACATGCATATTTATCAAAATGAACATAAATAAACTTAGACGATTTTTACAGACACTGAGAAACTTGCGGAATATTCGTTGGTCAATTCTTAGTCTTTGACGAACTTCAATTCTTAGTCTTTGACGATTTAGGTGCAGATCTACCACCTGTAACGCCAGGATGAAAATGATTTAAGACCGTTTCAAGCCTCCTCTGAGTAGGCTTTAAAATTTAAGACGGCTAACTGGTTAGAACGCGGTATAGCAATGGTCTATAATCATAGCCCAGTAGTGACATCAAAATTGAAGCCAGCTAAGCGTCAAGACCGTCTAAAGACCGTTTATAGCAATATGCCTCTGTGCTTCACCAACTGAGCTACATCATGAGGACAAGCTGGAAATCTCTAAAAAATGCAATAAAAAAATGGACGCGCAAGTTCTATAGCAACTATTGTACTTTTCTATTGTGTATTTTACTATATATTTTTTAATTTGTACCTTGTATATGAAACACTTTAATAAACACAGCACATCCAACCATCTAATATATTTACCTTAAAATCTGGGTTGTCCTTCTCTAGTGGTTTTAGTTCACATTTTAATGAATGATATTGGTTATCAATTGGGTGTTCATTAGTATTCAAGCCTTCTTCGAGTACAGTAAGAGCAATCTGTATATCTGCCAGTGCCTACATTAATTTAAAGAAAAAACATTATGTACTAACAGCATCATATAACGTTTTTCTAAACATTTTGTCCAATCTGTAAAGCCAAACAAACACTATCTATTTTTTGTTGATATTCTCTCTCTTTCTAAACCAAATGTATGATGCCATTTTGTATAAAAATGCCACAGTGTGATGTGTTTGGTGCTAAGGTAAAGTTATTACATAAACTTTCATCTTATCGGACAGTTGGACTGTTATTTCTCCATTGTGTAACAATTTATTATAACTATACTGTATATAACTAAACTGCTGTAAGCTTCATAACAAAATATAAGATTTGAATTATCATATTTTATAACCAAGCCTTTACTGATTTTGTCAATAATAATAATAATAAACAAGCATTTTTAAAGCACTCTCCAGCACAACAATAAGACACAATAATAAGATTAAAGCAAAATAATTCTCAATCTGACCTCGAGAAGTTTGATCTTGGCTTTCAATTCTTCTTTGGTACGTATCAATGGTGGTCTTGTCATTCTTCAAAGAAAGTTCAAATACAAATAAATTAAAATCAATATGCAGATAAATTCATGGAATACACTCAGCCATTGGATGAACTATTATAGTATATTCAATTTTGATTCTTAAGAACACCATAAAAAATGTGTCAAAGGTTATAAATTGTCATGCTATTTTTCCACATACATGTAGAGCATGATACAGGAATGCCTACCAGACTCATTACGTTTTGAGTGAAATAAAATTATGAATTATGAATCTAAATTCATATGCATTTCCTCTAATACCTAATACTGCAATGTGTGAGAGAGGGTTAATATAACAGAACACACTAGGAAGGAAATTCATTTATAATGTTACCTACCCAAAGCAGTGGGGAATTCTGGTATAGAAATCATTGCATGCTTCAATTAGCTGCTTTCCGATAATCCCTTTGGTAATGCACTTCTCAATTTCCTTCAGTGCTAGATAACCAAACTTAATCTGTTCAGCTGTGAGCTTACCGAGTGGTGCCTTCACTGCATCATACTTCATCTCAACAACAGCCTCGGTCATTGCATTTATGTTACATATCATCTTGATCACATCCTTAAGTTTAAAACAAAATTATTGTTATAAAAAATGCATATTACATTGTAATGAATTGCCTTTATGCACTTTACAATATAAAGCCTGGTTTTGATAAAATTGCTACACTGACACCACAGTCTTTTCACTACAATTGTTACACTGCTTTGCTGTCCAACACAACCAGAAAGGCTCTCCGATCAGCAGTTGGTTGGCGGTAGCATGTAGTAATTTTGTTTGCAAAGCAGGTTTTAATAGATATCTAAAATGCAATGAATACAAATAAATACATGGGAGTTTGTGAAATAATACATACTTTGAAACACAGCAAATAAACTTAAAATGACATACTCAAAATAAAATTGTTGTTTTGCTCAAGTAAATTCACACTGGATATCAGTGTTGGACAAGACTTATCTTACTGGAGGCCTAGGCTGTAATTCCCCAGGGTTCATGGCTAACCATCGCTCACTCCATCAATTTTGGCTTGCAAAATGGCTTGGACATCCTTATTTAGGGATTCATGGCTATTTTTTTTTTTTTTATTTGATATAGATATATGTATGTTCATATATGGAAATCCAAATATATATTTTACAATTTATAAAAAATTGAATGGCTGTGTCATCATACAATCATAAACTCATTGTGGGGTTATATTAAAGAACTCTTTCTTTCATTAACCTATTTGTTCATGCACGTATGGTTCTGTATGCGTAAAATGGACTTCAAATTTATATATTGTTCATTTTCTGGTTTCTAATTTTATGAAACAGTATGATTTATGTATAGTAATGTAGGTAGTTTTTTTTTTCTGAATATGTGATAAGATATATCTGTTTAAAAAATGCATAGCCCTAAATATCAGGGATATATGTTGGGCAGGGCAACCCAGCCTTGATGTTTTCCACCCAGTCTAAAGCTAATTCCATGGTCCTCCACCAACTTTTATTAACCCCCTTCACCATCCTTAAAAGCCTCTATTATTATTTAGAGTTTACCAACTTTATCACCCACACACCCTTAAAATGTCAACCACCAATACTTAAATTTCTACAGCTGCAACCCTGCAATATACATAAAATGTGCATACACAGATATTCACTTTGTAGTGTTGGTAAACATAGGACTAGATTGCCAGGGACCACTGCTACAAACAAATTGTCACTTACCTGCACTCTCTTATCCAGTTTGGAATGTATTTGCATTGACGGTTCCTCTTTCACAACAGCACTGTCTGCTTCATCTTTACCATGCTTCACAGTGTAGTCCATCTCCAGCATGTCATATTTCCCGGGAACCTTCTCAAAAAAGTCCCTGCATTCCCAATCATTTTTAGTCTTTGCTTTAAATTTCTGTGTGAATGATTTTTTCGCTTGCTCAAGGTTTGTACCACATTCAACAAGGCTATTCTGGCCCTTATACCCAACTGAAAGAACAGATAAATATAAATCAAATTGCAGTATAACTTTCGACTCAGTCTCCTATTTATAGGACTCATTCACATAGGATTTATACTCTTTTTAAAAAACAACTGAAATCACATCTCTTTGACTCAGCTTACTCATAATTTATCGGCCATTTTATTTAATTATTATTTTTTTTCGTGAGTCGGTTGTTTCCAGGTGTTGTCAGGGAATGGGTTGGCACGGTGATCCTGTGAATTATGTTTCCTCGGGGTCGGTCGGCTGACCCTCAAAGTGCGGCAGAACGGCACACCGACTCTTCCCTAATGGCACTTGGTCACGCACCCACTTCGCTTGCTTGCTTCACTATCATTGGTCTTTTTTATTGGCCCATAGAGACTGCTGTATCATGCGCCTTATAAATCCATTCATTGATTGATTGATAGGTAAATCTCAGAACCAAAATGTATTGGCCATAAATAAAAAGTTTATGCCCAATAAAAATACCAGTAAATATCTTTCATTACCAAGACTGATATATATATATATATATTCGTTTTGAAAAAATGGTTAAAATGTCTATATTTATGAATTTTTTTTTTCAGGCAATAAACAAAGGCGGGAAAAAAAAAATACATACACAGACAACTGACAGATCACCTACAGAATTTAAATATTTAATTAAGATTTCAAATTCATCAAATGATGATACTCTGCCAAATGTAACACTGATTTGGAGGAACCCCAGCGCTTGTCTAGATCTTTGGGTCATGATAGCTAACCACAGCCAATGTCTGTTTGAATTCATTCACATTGATTTTCTCCAATTGAGGCTTACTTGAGGCAATGTCAACTACAGTAAGAATGATAATTATGACAATTTATATCTAATACAAAGATATAAAGATAGGGAGCCATTAGATCTTGCATCTTAGCCTAGATAATAAGTTGTAAGCATTGGTTCATATATACCTTGACTTACTCATCAATATTGTTATTCTTATACTTTGAAACACAGCAAATAAACATATATTCAAAATAAAATTGTTGTTTTGCTCAAGTACAAGTCACATGATAATTATTCAATTCTGAATTGATTTATTCAAAATTTCAATTGATAGCTTGGAATTCCTTCCCCAATCACATAAACAAATTACTTCACTGGGTACCTTCAGAAATAATACTTTTTTTCTTTATATTAAGGATAAGGTTAGGCCTATATTTGTTCTTTGCCTTATACTTTTTCATAAGTTTTTGAATCCGGTTGGTTGTGCTAGCTCCCCATATCTGTCTTAAATGCTTTATAAATATATTTATGCGAAAGGCATTTTAAAATGAATAAAGAAAGTAAAAAACGTGGATGTATTTGCCATGTATTACATTAACATTCAAACAGTAAATCCTAACATGGTGCTGCAGGTCTCATTAGCATTGGGCTTTGAAGATGGTCTTCCTGCAGTATTATTAAAAAAATGAGATAGAAACTTACCTCTACCCCATCGGAACCACACACTGTAATTAGGACTTCCCTCATCAACCAACAATTGCAGTAAGTAGTATTTGTTGTTGTTATTTGCTACGTTTGTCTAGTCGGAAAATGATGTCATAAAATAACAGTTTTATTAAAGATTAAAATAACTCAATTAACAAATTTCTGGGGATAAAACTTCACAAAAAAACAAAAGAAGAGAGGAGGAGACAAAAAGAAAAAAAAACAAACAAGAATGGATCCTAATGAAAAAGCTAACCTGAAATAAGAGAATGAGTTACATCAACATTTTTATAAGCACAAATTAGGATGAGTAATTAAATCAAGAGAACTTATAAAAGAGTTTATAATTGTTTAGTTGGTCAAATACATGAACAACTCAATGTCCCTGATAAAACTGGTTATAAAAAAGTACAAACAGGAGTTGCAGCTACTACCCTATTGAGGATCACCACCGCCTCCGGAAAATCCTTGTGTTTTCCAGGAGAGTTATCAACATGCTGAGCTATCCGAATAGGTAAATACCGGTCTTCTGCTCAAAATATTTAAAAAATGTAAATGCTTTTGGTGGAGCCACATTCTGGATAGGGTGTATAGCCAGCCTGTCAAACTGGGTTGGTGTAATGTCTTCCTTCCTGTGGATATTCACACCCACCTCAATACGCAAGTCCTGTGTCATGAAACTGATTTTTTTGTGACGGGCACGATTTTGAGTCACAGTAGATTGCAACGCCTCCCACCACGTGCACAGACTGGACATCATTTTGCAAGGATTCTGTTCGCTCAAGTCATTAAGGTAAACCCGGGGGGCAATCTTAGCTGCTGACGCAGATGGTCCATGTTAAAATTTGCATCAAAGACCTTCTGCAATGAACTCCGAGAAGTAGGTGGCTTCCATGGGACTGTGGGTGTGCCCTTTACTTGTCTCTCCTTGGCCTCAACATCCTCCCTCTTCCTGTGGGGTTGAGGAGGTGTTGGTGTTGGATTTCTTCAGAGTGATACACACCAAGAATAACCTATGAGTCGTGAGACTTACTTCCAGTGGGTCCTTCTGGTGTTTAATTGGGCAGCACACTGGAAGATGATAACCTACTCTTTCCCAAAGAGACTACTGCGTTCTTAAACGTGCAAATGATCCAATTTGCACACTGGACCAACGGCTTAAACATCTCATCTGGAAGACGGTGCGCTTTTCAAACTTGCATTTCAGCCCTCCAGAAGAAACACAAGGAGAGCTGCGATGGGACCAAAAGATTCGAAAGCACATGCAGTGGCTACCACCAGTTTAGCCATCTGGGCTAAGCTACTCTCAGGAGGTAGAGTGGCAACTGCTTATGGTCGAGCTCGAACTGCAACTGCCTCATCTGCTTGCTTGATGATGACCTGGATGATGCTGGGCTCAACACGAACTGCTATGGCTGCTGGATGACTCACAGGGTTGACTGTTACTCCTCTTCCATCACATATAGATCATTTGCATAGAACAAAGTCCAAAGTTCAATGGAAAATCTGGCTTTCGGAGGAGGCCCCCCATTCCCCTCTCCAAGTTGTGAGAGAGGATCCCTCAGTGTTGCACCTTCACCCAAACATGCTCTCGCCAGCTACTAAAAGACTCGTATAGTTTCGTCACCAGTGTCAGTTTTCTGTATTTAACTTGTAAATCTCTGATACCAATACTTCACTTGACCTGATTCCTATTGATTATGTTCATCCGATCATATTGTACATTTATACGTACTTCCAGGTAAGACATTTGTTTTAGTTTGTTTTCTAAACGTTAATTATTCTTTATTTCATATAAAGAGATTTTGGAAATCACTTAAGGTACGATTCGATTTCGAATTATGAAAAGTGTAGGCTGTGGCACCGAGACCTCTGACGATTAGTGCCCAAAATTGTTTACAAAAACGTAATGCAATAATAGCATATTAACTACTATTGTATATTTTCGGAAAATATTTCAGCCGCTCCAAATCTCTTTCCTATACTTCCTTCTTCCTTTATTCTTTCACAATTTTGC
>NW_022752398.1:131744-142666 GCF_011630105.1 Anneissia japonica
ATTTAAATTTTACGAATTTTATAAAATTTCATGTTCTTATGTAACATTAATCTGTCATTTTGACAATGTTGGCATAAGGTGCCGAGGACGAACATTTGAGTATATACGGAACATTTGTTAATTTTTTTTGCGAAGTGAGTCTCATGAACGACAATTCACCACAATTTTGGTAATATTAATGTTGAAATGAAGAATATATTTCAGTCTAATGTTTGTGCAAAATATCATTAGTCCTTTGTAATCACCGCACGACGCGCGATTATCATGGCAACTAACACGCGCGTGGGTAAATCGTCACGTACAGTTTCTGGTCTGGTTGCTTTGGTTTTTGTGACGTTCAGCGTGTAGGGACGCACGTGCGCCTAGAATGTCGATGCCAGAGTTATAACCTTTGATGTCCCGAGATGTGCGTCCTTCTGATGAATTGCCTTGATTTAAACAATACATTAAATTTATATATTAATATAATAATGTTAACGAAAAAATAACAATAACTAAACTGTGTACATAGTGTATCACTACTACAATAATAAGATTAACATTTTCAATCTTATAATAAATTTTATACAGCCGGTGTTATGTATTGACCTAGGCTACTACGGCTAATGACAGGTACGCTTTCACCATTAAAAGCCTTTTCTATGAATGGAATGACCTGTACGAAACACGAGCTCCTGTAGACCAAACCCAGTACCGTTATGATTTTAATTGTGCGGGAAATATCCTCTAGATTCAAACAGGGACGAATGTAGTGATGACAACCGTCTGCTCGAGAAACTGATCAAGTCAGTGCATCTCTATAGTCTGTGACCAGGTGTGTAGTGACGAACGGCAGGCTAGGAGGCCTCGGAGGAGACCTGTTACACACAACCTAGATGTTATCTAAGAAAAACAAATCTGAACTGTGTTAAATACTAAAATCTATAGCTACACGAGAAACTCCCATTAAATAGGTAAGTTTACCTCTCTTCTATATCATTATATAGGCAATAAATAACAGAAAGTGTTCTCAAATTAGAGGGGTCTCTAATTGGTGTGTTTTGTATTGTACAGTGTATGCAAATAAAATATGAATTGCCAAAATGAATTTTATAATTCTCCATCTTCAACTTGATATACATATGAAAAATAATTTAGTCTTCCTACTCTACCTGATTCAACATAATATTGTACACATCTTTGCCTTCAACATAAACTTGTGCTTTGCCAACCTTCTTAACACAGTCTGCATCAACAGGAACTCTGTTACCCTTAATTTGGACACTCTTCACACCTATTAGTACAAAATCAAGTAAACATCAATTTTACACAAATCTAATGTAATAGACACTATCAAAAGACTACAGGCCTCTTAAATTGCCAGAAATGTGCAGGTTTCCCGAATCCCGGACTTGTATAAGAAGAATCCCTGCTTCCGGGAATTTTTACAGTTTTTCCCAGAAAATAGAGAATTTTTATTGTGAATATTAAAATGGCTCTAAGTGTATATTTTAAAAATTAAATAACTTTTTTCTTGCAAAAAAATTAAATAACTTTTTGCTTTCAAACTTTTTTCTCTTTCAAACATTAGGTTACTTACAATTTAAACATTTCCATGCCTTCGCATTAACACCCAAGTTCAATAAACCCAACTTATTTTGCCTAATGTTTGACACTTACAAAAAGCGTTCCTGTTCAATATTCTTAATGACTTTTGGTAACGGCATGACACATTGAAATAAACATGGCATACGTGTAAAACGAGAAAGTACCCAGAAATTTCACTTTAATAAACAACAAACTATCCAGAAACTTCACTTTACCAACTTGTGACCTCTGCGACTAGTAGTGTGGTCATGTGACAACTATTTGAGATAACTTATAACGTGATTAGTTTAACAGCATAGGAAAATGTAATGTTATGGTTTAAAAAAAAAAAGCAGTCTACTTTTGTTTATAAGCAATGGCAAGGAAAGGCAGT
Organism: Anneissia japonica; assembly: GCF_011630105.1. Lineage (NCBI taxonomy): Eukaryota > Metazoa > Echinodermata > Crinoidea > Comatulida > Comatulidae > Anneissia > Anneissia japonica. The sequence goes on from NW_022752398.1 coordinate 133,705, forward strand.
AAAATCGATCAAAATAGTGTTTATACTTATTCTTGCATTCTCTATGCATGTTACAGTAGGTTAAGGAATTTACATGATCATTTGTGAACACTAAGCAAGCCTAGAAATCATCCCACTTGTAGTACATGGATCAAGGACTCTTGCATACCTACAGTATTTAATGCTCCCATAAAGGGAATTTATTCATCAAACTCCAGGCCTCCGGCCCCTTGTAAACAGTATTTACAGTATTTGTGGCAGTAGGTATGCAGGGTCCTAGTTTAACATTTCATGAATAATCTCAATATTTGGGACTAGTATCATCTGAAGCAATAACAAAACATTATGACAATGTTTCCAACTTAATTTCTAAGCAATTTGGAATAGTTTACAGGTGCTCTTACAAAAACAACGATGCACCATGCATTAGAAAAAACCTGAAGAATCCATGCATATTCCTATACCATGCGTCACTCGCACTGTCTATTTCACCCAATAGTTATCCCACGACTCTAGTTGCCAAGTGTGTCTATAGCCATTCATTGCTGATTTATATCAATACAATTGGTATTATTAAATAACTAAAATGAATAGCAATGCATAGACCACTTCCAAACAGCTATGTTCAAATATTGTGGCCTCTATGTCATGAAAGTGGTAGCTTACTTGATCCTGATCTGCTGGTTGATTTTACATCTTTTGGCTCGGTTTTTACTTTAACCGGTGATGATTTTGCACTTTTCGCAGCTGGCTTCTTGGATGTCCCATTTGGTTCGCCAGTGTCGGGCACTGCATGATCTAAAATATACAACAAAAAAAAACACAATCTTTCAAAAGCTATCCCTTTGCACTTTTCTGAATACAGATCTCCCTCTAATTAAAAACCCCTCCAATCAAAGACAAACAAATGTCTTTTATCTGTATTACTCCAGTCCCAAAAGTTGTCTCTAACTGGAAGTAGACCTGTACTCAGTGCAGCTAAGAACATTTTCAGTTTAATTTTTTTGTCAAAATCATCATAATTGCTATATAACCGATCAATATGAGGATTGTTCCTCAGAATTTCATCTTTCAAACTAGTTATGCTCTAATATTTATCTAATAATTAGTGTATTTAGTTTTAAGCTAATTAATTTTTTTCCTGGTAGGTATATTACAAGTTATTGCAATATAAATATAAATTCAAAGTAGATTTGCATTTTCTTAAAGTAAAAAATAATATAGAGATTATAATATTGAGATTTACACCGCATCTTTTGCCAAGGGATACAAGGCGCTGGCGATGTTATTATTCAGTGTTCGAAATAAGGAAAAACTTAAAGTTGTCCGGCGGACAACCTAGATGGAAACTTTGGTTGTCCGCAAATGTTTTTACTTGTCCGTATATCATCTGTTGCTTTATTTTTACCTTGCACTGTTTTCCCTCCCGAATTTGTTTTTTCCTTCAAACCCAGCCATTTCCTAAGATCGTTCGACCTGACGAAAAGTTTGATGAAAAGTTTGAACGCCTTCCCACGCGCGCCTCCATTCGCCTTGATACGCGAGTCAGTGCCTTGTTGGGCGGCCCGCCCATAGAGCTAGTATTAAACAACTAGTATAACTATAGAGTGCTGACAAGATGGGGCAGCATTGCAGAGTTATGTATGTGTACCATCCAAGAGGGCCGTTGTAGTAAAGCGCCACCTTCAGGCTTAGTATAAATATTATTACATATTAATAAGCCCTCTGACTTTTATTAATGATAATGAGTAATGGTAATAACAAATTATTAAACTATTGTAGCCAAAACGAGGCCAAGTGGAGCATCTTATTAAAAAATAAAGTACCAGGAATGAAAATTAAAATTGTGTACATTAAACCCAAACACCGCAACGCTCGAGTTTCAAACATACAGGTAACTAGCTGTACTGAACTTTCTGAGTAAATTGAGGGCACAATTGCAAACAATGGTGCTTAGCGAAATTTGATTGGCTAAATCTATGGCAGCCATCTTGGATGGTACACACACACAGTTCTGCGTATTTCGAACATCGAATACATTGCGGTCAGCACTCTATTATTCTTGTTATATCTCCATGGGCCCGCCACATTATAAGTAACACGCGAGAGGGCGCCTCAGTTCAAAACGCGAGAAAACATATGATTCGGCGAATCCAAAATGTAAAGTTCTGGAGGCAACGAACGATTACTTAAAGTGAAGTTTGGGTCCAAAATTTTTTGGTTGTTCTACGGACAAGTTGCCCTATAGTTCTGGTTGTCCGTGGGACTTTTTGGTTGGCTGGGACAAGCCTTATTTCGAACACTGTTATTACCCCCTCTCATCGGATCCATAATCAAACCAGTACAAAGTACAACCTCCTCCACTCCCCGGGGAGTATTCCTAGTCAAGTGTGCAATTTAATGCCGATATAGACTAATACTTGCAATGCCACATCATCCTACAAGGTGCCCATTTATACTTCTGGGTCGAGAGAGGCAAATGTAAGGAAAGTGCCTCGTCCAAGGAGACAAGCCATGCGATGATTGTCGGTCACAAACTCCCGATCAGAAGTCCAACAACTTTCACGCTGCGCCACACGCGGCTACAAGTACCAGTAGTATAGTTACTTGTTCCACTAGCTGTCATCAAGTTGAAGACACTTGGCTGTCAGTACGAGAATCGTTGACATATACACAGCCATTGAGGAAGATCTTTATTTCATTTTTATAATGAATGAATACCCAAGTAGTTGAAAGAAATTTTATTTTCCAACCTGTTTTTAACCTTTGAATGGTTGCATTTTCCTTGGTTGAGACATTGCTTTGCTTCATGTTCTTGATGTCTACTGTCCAGCAATCTACATCAATGAAGTCTTCAGATGCCTGGTACGCTTTTTCTAGGGCAATGCAGTCCAATGGTTTATGCCAATGCCATTTCTTTTTCTTGTCCTGCCACTGCCATAGGTAATCTAAGATCCAAGACATCATAAAAAATGTGATTTTTTTGGAAAGTGACATTGATATTTAATAACTTCATCCTTTCACTGCGCAATGTTTGTCCCACCTCTGTTGCTGGACAATTTTTAAAGTAAATAAGGTGATTTTGAAATAAATGTCAAAAAAATACTAAAAGAGGTAATTTTGAATTTCTTTTTGTGTTGTAGGGTGGGCAAGCGGTTGGCCTATGTGGGGAATAGAAAAAATTGGTGATTTGCTTAATTATGTGGTCATGTGACCTATTGGTAGCCATATTGGATCTCCCATTTGTCATCAATTTTTTTTAAAAAGCTACTTTTTTTCTAAGATATTTTTGTGGAATATGTATTTTTTCACTGGATTATGATGTAGATACATATAATGAATAAAAATATCAAAAGTTCAAATTATTTTCATCATTTGATAAAAAAAATACAGACAAATCAACGATTTTCGTCAAAATCATGAAAAAACATTAATTTTTCAAAAAAAAATCACTTTTCAAAATAGTAAGTGGTTATTTCGAAAATTCTTTTTGCATGCTAGGGTGGGCAAGAGGTTGGCCTATGGGGTGGGCACAATTTGGAAATAGGGGATTGCCTTCTCCTAGGCCGCTATGGTAAATTGCTCCTATAGGCCTACAAAGTCGTGTTCACTGTCTCTATCAACAAAAATCTGATCCACAACTTCATCAACATTATAACACTTCTTTCGAGGCTGTGCACCCGCCATCTTCTTGGTAAACACAATTTTTTATGAGGAAAAATATTCTAGTTGATAGAAAAACTACAGAGGGCGGATGTTAGTACAAGAAAATATTTTTAAAGAATGATTTTTCATAACCCCGGTAATACCGGGGTACGCAGTGCAACGACATATAATTATCCCCGGTAGTACCCGGGGTATGCAGCGAAAGGGTTAACAGGTTTATGCATACCCCGGGTACTACCGGGGATAATTATATGTCGTTAGTACCCGGGGTATGCAGCGAAAGGGTTAACAGGTTTATGAGCAGCATGAAGATGATTTTAATGACATTTTAAAGTTTTTTATAAATTAACTTGCAAAAAAGAAAAAAATTTAAAAAAAGAAATTCTTGTTAATTCATTTTTGTTTCTTCTCATTATTTTCAGATTAGAAGTGTAATGCATTCGCCGGTAAGACCGTATGCACTGTCATGTTTCGCCATTGATCATGTCTTTGTCAGGAATTCCTGACGATGGCGTGATCCGTGTCGGTGATCGGTATCAGGAATGAGTCGGGCGCGGTGACAAATTTCATTTCTTGGAATGTGCAATGCACTTTCTTTTCATTATAAGTTATTAAGTGAAAAATATTACAAAATACTGATAATGTATTAATTACGGTGTATATTAGTTAAGTAAGAAACGTCTTATATAGCAAGACAAATGTACATTTGTTACGTTAAACATTTATTGTGAATTCTTGTTGCACATCTCTTAAACGGTTGTGCCTCTGTTACAAGTTATTTGTTACAGTTACTCTGTAAAGTTATTATTATTTATTATTATTACGAGCACACTGATTATAACTGTAACATCCATGCTTTTATCTAATGTAATGTAGATTTAATAATCTATCTGTTGGTTGAAGAACAGTGAAACTATCTACAAAATATGGTTACTTACATTCATCACCATCTTTGATGCAAGCTCTCATCTGGCATTCCCATCCTGTCTTACTGTTAACATGGACCATCTCTTCCAGTTTTACATCACATTTTTCTCCACCTACATCTTTGACTATCACCTTAGCCTTACGAGTATTAAGTGCTTTGTTTAATAACACTTCATTCTCAGGGGTGTACACTTTCCACACACCTTTTTTTGCCTCCCACTCCCAGCCAAGGTTGGGAGTTGTTTTGCCCTTAGAGCGTTTTGGTGCTGTTGCTTCACCTGTACCTGGTGAAACAAAAATAAAATTATATAAATTTGTAGATCCAATATGAATTAATGAAATTATACAACTTTAAAAAGTAAATTTCAATAATTTGGGCAGGCTCATTCATGTTTGTGGAAAGTCATCAAACTGATTTTGATTACCCATCTTTTTTGGCAATGTATGTGGGCAAGGCAATGCACTTTATCTACATTGCTTCTCTCCATCCAGGACTATAAATAAGTACCTGGTGGGGTTGTCTGCTACTGCGCCAATATGGCAACAACACTTAAAGTTTGTGGACCAAAGACTTTTTTCTGTGGATCCGCCCTTGGTTTAAATTAATGAATAACAGAACAATTTGGCGTGTAAAATAAGATTGACTTAGTAATAATTATTTGAGTTAGGCAAAGTCAACTTAGATAAGTTTAACTGTAGAAACAGCTTGCCTATTGGCTCACTACTGGTGTATTTTTTGAAGCAAACAAAGTCAAATACACGGTTCACAAATTTTCACGCAACACACTCACGTCACTTCGGTCCCTGCCATTGTGTGGTGGAGGTTTGAAATTTATTATGTAATTTTACCGTGATCTACAAAAAATAAAACCATGATGGCAGGAGAGTTACCGGTAGGAAAGTTACCGGTAGGCGATTACCAAAAAACATAGCAATTGCTGAATGCCTAGGTAGGCCTAGTGTAGGCGAAATGCTAGGTAGGATCAGACCATTTGACAGCACTAGCTATAGGCCCTAGGCCTACATCCCAAACCCTGGCTACTCTATTACGTGTAAAATTCCCAGCCCTTTCGAATTTTAGGTACGTCCCGGCACTGCGGGACACAACTATGCTAGGGCCTAGGCCTAAGATAAGTAAAGTAGGCTTTCCGAGGGTAGGCTATAATAATATAATAATCTAATAAATAGTAATAGGCCCCTAATCATCATTGATTATATTATAAACAATGTCAAACCTGCTGAAATATTCCTCTTCTTTGGTGGGGCCATTTCAAACGGGAATATGGATTTGAGATTATATCAATAGTAAACACTTTTGAGCAAAATCGAGCGATTGTGCAGCAATACTGTACTTTAACAGACTAGGCTCGACCAGGCTCGTTTTACAGCTTCACATGCCCTGTGTTTGATGGGTTTCGATTCGCATACAAAAAATTCCCGCCAGAGCCGGTGTCCTACATGGCCAGGAGAGCAGCAGCAGCAGCAGCAGCAGAGCATGCAGCTATACCATCCTGAGCCAGTCGCGTGAAGCACGCCATCAACGTACAAACTCCCTTGTGATAGCTAGAAGCACTAAGCCCATGGGCTCGAGAACAGCCCATTTGGAAAAGAATCCCCATTTAGTTTGTAAAAGTAATCTAGAAAAAGGAAGCCAATGGGCTTCTAATCAAGATATTATGGGCTTTTTTTTAGAGATACACTACTTGCAGTCAGCCCAGGGCTTCTATTCGAAGTAGGTTTTACGGTATATTCATAATTTCTTATTACAGTTTTATGTTCTATTATGGTGAATAAAAGGTGAGTCAAAGAAAAATATTTTACAATGACAATTAAATCTCGAGCAGCACTTTAAAGGCTAACTTATTAGTTCTAGCTTTCGTCCAAACATGGGACTTCATCAGGAGAATGTACAAATGGGATAAGTAACATCTATAGGCCTACATACATCAGTGATAAAGAGGGGGAGACAGGCTGCAACAAAGATATGCAAATATAGACTAAGCAGCATCTGACTAGTTTCAGTTTGTCGAAACCTAATTTGCCGAGTCTATGGCCATTTTGCCGAAACCCAGCTGATGAATTCAGTTCACTGAAATTATGACAACCCAGTTTGCCGACCCAGCAATATCCGACCAGTTAGTCGAAATACGTTTGTCGAAACCAAGTTTGCCTAGTCACATGGCCATTTTGCCGAAAACCCTTTACCGAATGCAGTTCACTGAAATCATGACTGGTTTTCCGAATCGGGCCGTCACCGTCGTACAAAAATACAGCATACTGTGAATAATACTGAAAACAACAATACTGTGGAGAAACACTTGAAGGCATGGCTATCAGTTAAAATTAGAAATAAAATGAAATGAAATGGAGGATCAAGTATTGTATCCCCACTAAAAAAAACCCTTTTTTCTGGAGCCACCACCACGTGTGATTATGGATTATTATTAATTAATTAATTTCCTTTAGGTCTACATATTATTATTATTATTATATATCTTAGTTAAACGTTATGTACTTATTATAAATGTCCTTATAAAAATTTGATCTGAAAGGCCTATTCAATTATTATTTATTATTATTTTTTTTGCTGATAGTCTAATTGTTAATCAAATTTACAGAATATGACGAAAGGAATCTACAATAACTACTGTAAAACCTCGAAGAGAAGCCCTGGGCTTCTTTGTTTTGTTTTGTTTTGTTGTGTTTTTGCAAAGAGGGGGCTTCTTTTCAAAATGAATGCTATAAATTTGGGGAATTACTAATAATTATAAAACAAATAGGGCCAATGTAACATCAGTCTGTATCATGGGTGTATTAACCGGCATCAACTCACAAAACTAAACCAAGCGTGTTTATTTCGTTTCTTTGAAATTCATGTACAGTGTATGTACTGTACTATCTCGAAAAGAAGCATTATGCTATCTTGTAAAAAAGCCTATTTTTGCTTTTCGAGATGGGCTTTTATTTTTAGGCTGCTTTTGCAAACTAAAGAGGGTGTTTCAATTCGAGATGGGGATTTTCTCGGGATTGTAGGCCCAGTGGCTTCTATTCGGGGTTTTACGGCAAGCCACTATTTATGTTATTATACGAATGGTAAGAGTGCTCCATCGTGAACTTTATGCTGTTGTCAGTGTTTTACTACTTTTAATTGATTTTCGGCAAACTGGGCCATGGATTTTGAGTCAAAAAATAAATAAAAATAAATGTATAAACCCAATAAAATCCAGGATAAATTAAGGTTTAGCTTTGTGTTAAAAGACTGAAGATTATCAGTTGTGCCTATAAAAGCGAGTCTCCAGAGGGCGTCGAGTGTTTACATTGAAGAAAGATGCACAGCCTGTGAATGGCTTAACTTTTATTTTAACTATTGCAGAATCATCGGTTTTTAATTAATTTACACCACGGTAATGTGAAACAATTGTTTCGTCAGTTATTAATTGTTGTTTATATGTACTGCAGTTCATGCATCAAGGACCTAAATTTAAAGTGAAATTAATGTTGAAATAATAATGTTGATGAATAGTATCTTGTTCTGTCTCTATTCATCTTGTATTGAAAATTGGCAATACATACAACAATGCAAACGGTATTGTAAAACGAGAACATTTCGTCATTTTTACTGTGTGCCGAAAACTCGAATTTCACATTTAGGGCTAGTGTCTCCAAATTCAGGAGACACCCCAAACTAAGAGAGCACTTTATTGGTCCCGACATGGCCTAATTTGTGATACTGTACATTGCGCTCTTTCTCTAACGATAAACATGTCAGAGTAACGTACAGCGAAAGTGCTAATTGATCACAGGTCCAAAGATGAACCACCCTTATAATAATTATTTTAGAATTAAATAATGATTATGGATAATAATAGTAGGCCTGCTTTTTTCTTCAATATAATGCATCTTGTTCGTCCGATCCTTTGTCCTTACGACGTATGTATTTTGATGGTACAGTATTCTTAACATCTGTGTTATATTTCTCTATTGTATAGTAGGTCTATATTATTATATTGTATTATTATTATTATTATAGCTCCGATAAAAGGGTCAAAATAATAGTAACTTCCAACCATGCAGATCGGGGTAAAAGTTTTCCGACTTACAGAAATTTTACACCCGGCCCTTTCTGCCCTGCTTTTAAATATTTAAAAATCTGTATCTCATCATGGAGGTATATAATATACAATATATGTATATATATTTTATACCTCCATGATCTCATTCACCGTTCCAGAGTTTTTCTCGAAATACAGTATCGATTTGTGTTGTGTCTTAGAAAAATCAGTTGTAAAACCTGGACCTGGTTTTAAATTGATTACCCGCAAGTAGGTCTACTTTTTAAGTCTAAATACTTAAGCATTTAAAAACTGGGGGAAAATGTGTGTGGTTACCA
>NW_022752398.1:142739-172885 GCF_011630105.1 Anneissia japonica
CTTCAATACTCCTATAGATAGCTGGTGGTTGCAACGTATCAATAAGGTTTTCAGTAAAACGATCTGAAAACTTCAATGTGAAAACTTCATTTAATCTGTCATTATCACACTATACCGGTTAATGCTCGTAGGCCTATCTGAAAACTTTTTGTGACATCAAATTTGTGCTGTATTGCAAGATGAACGAAGACTGTGAACAATTTTCAGGTCCGAAAAATGGTCCAAACAGTGAAGGGTGAAACTGTATACGATTTCACAAAGAACAAGTGTGTTTTCCTGTGCAATAATCTTATAACCACTTATCTATTTTAATATTTATGTAAAATTGTAAGAAAGCAAAAGATAGCACTTTGAGACAACAGCAGCTGAGATTTATATTTTTATATTGATGTAATTTTATGTTTATGTAAAAATTTTTCATGCCAGAAATAAGCAAAACTTTAGTGAAATGGGAGCATGCGTGGTTTATTTATTTATTTATTGACACTTCACCTTTGGAACGGTGGCACACACTCGTGTGGTGCGGTCGAATAACAATAGAAGTGGGAATACAAAAGAAAAGAAAGCAAACTACTGTAACTAAAACAAAATCCGATATAAAGAAAAAATACAACAAAATACTGTCAACTACGACGACGACCGCCCCCAGCGAGGACACATATCCCATCATACTCTCGATCGATATCCTTTCCACGTCGTCGCGTTCACTAAACAGATACGTACGGTGGTGGTGTGTCAACAAGCGAGTGGGCTACTGTTCTCTTTCTGTGACTGCAGTCATCTTTACTTAGCTTAGGCCTAGGCTTACCCCAAATTTATCAATATGTCGGCTAACCTTTCCACAGTGATACGGAAAATTTACAATGAATACATGACAAAAACACCACAGAAATTGAAGATCATCGATGCCTATTTAACTTATATTCTTTTAACGGGTATAATCCAGTTTGCTTACTGCTGTCTTGTTGGAACGTTCCCATTTAACTCATTCTTGTCTGGATTTATTTCAAGTGTAGGCTCGTTCGTTTTAGCAGGTACTGTACGCTGTTCAGTTATTATATTATAAATAGTTTGATAGTTTTTGTAAACTATATGCACGGTCTGCAAGAGCAAAAGTTTTATTAGCTTTGTTTCTCAATGCATATTTTGCTAGTTTAGGCCTAGTGTTTCTTTTACGATCGCTTCTGTATGTATGTAGGGAAGCAGGTCAACTCGGCCACAAGTCAACTCGGCCACAAGTCAACTCAGCCACAAGTCAACTCGCCACAAAAAGTTTGGCTGCAGTCAACTCGACCAAAAGTCAACTCGGTCACAAGTCAACTCGGCCACAAGTTATTTATAATTAAAATGAAATGTAAATATTCCAGTTTCTGCATCCTTTTTCTTCAATATGATTAAAATGAAGTACACAGTATATTTTAGTAAAATTCTGATCATCGTCGTGAGATCGTTGTATACATTTCTTCACAGTGTACTCTTATTCAACAGAGAAAACCTGCCACTTACAGGACAATTGTAACATTAACAATTTAAGCAATCTTAATTAAGAAAAACAAATATATTAATGTTTTAATTTTGTTCACGTTAAAACACTGACATAAAACATGAGTACATGCTGTAGACCTAATCATGAAAGAATTACATTATGATTTTTTTTAAATGTTAAAAATTTATTTTGAATCCGACTAAAATCAAATGAATGCACGATAGTGTGCATTTCGATACTATTTTCTTCAGAACCACGCCCAAGAATTAGGCCTACAGTACGTTAAAATTAGGTGGGGTGCAGCATCTATTATCAATTATCCACAATAGGAACAATTGATATTGTTGAGTGACAGACTTCAGTCCTTCATATTTATTCGACCATTGGGGGCTATGTTTGAAGCCCGTCAGTGACAAGGATGCATCCAATGATGTGAATCACCAGTGACATGTCTTCAAATATTTACTTTAATAATACTAATTAGTCATAATAATGATAATAAAGGTGATTACAACAAAAATATTAATAGTAATATTTATTTTAACAATACTAATATAATAGTAATAATAATGATATTTAAATATCTATTTTAATTATACTAATTAGTGATAATAACATTGAAGGTGATAATAGCAATAATAACAGCAATAATAAATTAAAGATAATGTTTATTTTTATAATAGTAATACTAATTAGTAATAATAATAATGAGAAAAATAACAATAAAACACCAATAACAATATTTTAAAAGTTACTATTATTAAAATAATACTAAGACTAATATATAATAATAATATGAATTAAAAATTTTTTTTATTATTTATATTGTAACAATAATGATATCAGCAAAAATTTAAACAATACATAATGTTAATGCTAAGACTAATAAATTATATTAAAACTAACGGTAATAAAAACAACAATAATTAACAATGACACCAATAATAACAGCAATAATAATAATTGTGGCCGAGTTGACTGCAGCCGAACTTTTTGTGGCCGAGTTGATTTGTGGCCGAGTTGACTTGTGGCCGAGTTGACTGTGGCCGAGTTGACTTGTGGCCGAGTTGGATCGAATTCGTATGTAGGCCTAGGTAGGCTTCGCTAGGCCTAGGCCTAGTTTTGTATTATTTTTTATTTCCTTGGGTTTGCATTTTTGTGTTTGGATTTGTATTTAATATGTGTACGGTATGTGTAGGGCCTATATATATATATTATATATATATATACATATATATACAATGCATATTATATTATATTTTCTTGTGTAAATTGTTTCGCTCTTCTTGAGGTGGGCACTCAGTCTAGATGTGGGTACACGTGTGTGACCATGCTTCAAAAAATAGGGCCTACTGTAAACATGTTTTTTGCAATGTACAGAAAAAAATCACCCCTTTTCACATAACATATTAAAATCTTACCCTGGGCCAAAGTAAGTATTTTTCTGGCTTCCACACCAGCTGGAGGGAAACAAAACTGCTGAATTGTGCACCCGGACAAACACTGGGCGAATGATTTGTCGCACTGTGTGTGAGACACCCGGTGAGAAGCGCAGTCAGACGCCATGCTGGTCTGACTCCTGTCTGCACTGCGTCGGTCGGGGGTCAGCCAACGTAGTCTGAGAGTACACGGCGACGCAGACCCTAAACACGTTCTTGATGTCCTCAAATATGTTACCATATTTAGCAATTTGAGAATTTTTCAGACCATAAAAACGCAACGTACGTTACGTGCCTGTTTACGAAAAATAACCCTTTATGTGATTTTGGTCACACACACATGAAAAAACCTCTTTTAATAAAATTGTTCCTGGCAATTCCACATCACTGAAAAAAAGTCCAAATTGTGAAAATTTGTCTTTGATAGAATTATTTTTCAATGAAGGAGTGAAAATGATCAACATTTTTTATCTTTTTTAAACATTGTTTTAATTAAAAGAGAGACCTTAGACTCCTACTTTATTTATACTAATAAGCTCTGCTGTACTTTTTCAATTAACTAAAAAAAAATAAAATAAAATAAAAAAACTCAATGCTGTTTTTGTAATCATCATATTTTTTTATTCACAGTTTGTTTGAGATTGCAAGTAAACCCTCAAAATAAAAGCACATTTCAAGGAATGTCATCTGAAAGAGCATTTGCAGACTTTATTTTTGCAAGTGTTGTTTTACATCTTGTGGTTATGAACTTCATTGGATAGAAAATACAAAACATGCTATGGTAAATGTATTTAAAATACATTTTGATTTTACAGATTTACTGTACTACTACTACTGTAGATTTTTTTTGTACTAGTCTGAGCAAATCTATGGTGCAGTAACTTTCATTACACTTTCCAACAATGTTGTGTTTTGTAATTAAATGAGCGTGTTTTATGCCAGACAGTACCTCATCAGTATGTCAGAAGTGAGGGTCCACACTACGAGTGGCCAAGTAGGTTTATCAAACAAGTCAGTATATTGGTTATTTCTAATGCAAAAAATGTAATTTCTGGAGGCATTAATCACTTTTAAAATTGAAACCCCTTTAAATTTTTTCAGTAAAAAATGATCACTGGGCCCTGTAGTACAGTTACTTTCACAATGTGATAACCCTACACCTAAATGTAAATGTAGGACTACCTAAAGTGATGTCATTCTACTGTAGGGTAAACTATGTCCGATTGTGGTAGGAGTTTTTCCACCATATAATTAATATTATTATTATTAAAAAGCATTTACATAGTGTCTTTACAAAAAAGATCAAAGCGCTGTACATCAAAACCCATTATTACAACGATAAATATAAGTACAATATTTTAAAACAATCAGTTAAAATGGCAAGTACAAATTACAACATTCAATAAAAATTCCAAAGATCAAAGTGCAGTACATTAAAACCCATTTAATTAATTAATTAAATTTATTAATAATTATTATTTAAGTTTTTTTAATTATGTAATTAAATTTATATACAACTGTAATCCAAGTATTTCAATACTTGGAGTATGTATTATACTATATTATCTGAGATTAATCAGTGGACCTTTCTGTAATCTATTATTTGTTACAGGTATTTGTCATTTAATAGAGTAAACTGTGTATTATTTTTTAATCATTAAGATTTCTAGATAGAGATATATAATTCTGTAAATTTATACTGTATGGCACAATCCTATGGAGATTTTTGGTTTAACTTTGGATAAATTTAAAATAATTTGCAATAATTGAATTGAAAAACTTTGGAAATTTACTTGCTCTATTTATGTAAAAAAAAATGTTAATGTTTTTTACTAATTTTAACAATTCATTTGTACAGTAATATTCACCTATACCTTATATTCTCTGTGTGTGCTTATTTTTTAAAATTTAACATGTGTATGTATTTGTTAATCTATAATAATAATGTTATTTTTTTTTTTGCTTTCAGGAACACTGACCCCTGCACTGACCAAGCCTTTGGAGAAGTTAGGACTCTTGGACATTCCTTCATTTTTCTACTAGAGTGCTGAATTGAAACTAGAATATTCTTTCTTTCTTGAACTTTTGCATTTAAAAGATACAGTAATAATAAATTGTATACTGAAAAATACCCTTATAAAAAGGGGAAAATGTTCAACGTTAAAAAAAAAAGTTTTATTTTTTGACAGTGTTGTGCATATTTACACTGCATAATAGTTTCATCATCAAAAGTATATAAAAAATCCCTCTATTATTTGTAATAATTATACAGATACATTTTGTATCCCTACTCCTTCCTAAATATCACTTAACTGGTTATCAGTTCATAAAATAACAATGAAGATAAACATACTGCAAATAATGGAGGACCACTTGTTATAAACCACCAATTCCTATATTAGTATTTCAGCAAGCTTGCAGAGACTCAAGTAACCTTAATTCTTAAATCAGCTTGTTTGACCCCAATTTTCAAAACTGCTAACAAATAAAGCTATAAAATGTGGACAGTACGTATGTTGTATGAGTTGTTAATTTATTTTGACCTTTAACATAGTCATAAGTTGTAACAATGTAATGTAAAAATAAATTGTTAATAATATAATGCTCAAGTATATTATAGGAACATGATGTTATAAGTCGGATCGGCCCTCGAGCCCAGGGGTTACACCAGCGGGAGGGGGGGCGGGGTCAGGCACCCGTTGGAGAGGGCTTGCCTTCGTCGGGAAGAAAAAAAATGTATGTATTTTTTACATATTAGTAGACACCAAATATCGATTAAATAAGCCTTTAAAACCTCTGAATTGTCATATTTTTCGGGGGCTTGGCCCCCCTGGAACACTTCCGAGAGATTTTGAGCAACGCCCTAACACGCCCACTTTTTTTCGTCAGGGACATCGTCGGACCCCCCACCCCCGTTGGACAAATCCTGGTGCCACCAATGCTCGTTCCCCTCCCCGTTGGATACGCCCCTGAGAACCACGACATAATTGTGTAAAACATTCCACTGTTTAAAAACAAGTATTTGCATGAATTTAAAACAAAAACGCTGTCATGTGACCTCTAAAATAGTATTTTTCCAAAAATTTCAAATGGGTATAACCTATGCAAATGAAAACAATAATACATCTAAAATGCCGCTCTTACCCTTGTATTTTTGTTTGTTGATATAATGGTAACAACAGGGCTAAAATGAATGTTCTAACTTGAATATAATTTTCCTTATAGGCCTATCTCCATTAAAAAAAATTAGAACATTTTTTTTATTCGAAAGATTTTTTTTACTCAATACAGTTTTTACAACCTATAACACATTAACTACAGCGTACTAATTCTGTAGGTAACATTCAGTGAACTTTATTTAAAATAATGGCCTAATTAATTATCTTATTGTTTTCGTTAAATTGGATGGAGTTTAAATGTGGTTATATTCCGCTAGTTTGACGGTTTAATGTAAGCCAATCTGTTACCCTTACTATACATCTTCGTGGTTTGCATAAAGAGAACGAGAGCGTCGCTCCATTAAGAGTGCCTACCTCTTCCCCCCACCCCCTATATGTTTAAACACAGAATTCACGAAGGCAGGCAATTTATTTTTTTCATGCTTGATTGTGAGTTTCGAGGAAACTTTACAGACGCGCGTATACACACGTCAATCAACATTTGGTTGCTCAACTCAAAAAGGGACCTTGTCATACTCGTTAGAAAATGAAAAAAAATAAATCTATATTTTATAATGATAATAATACAATATGTCAATTTATAAGACGCAAATAAACAAGGTGTCTAATCACCAAATAATAATAATAATGATAATAATAATAATATTAATAATAGTAGGCCTAATAATAATAATAATAATAATGACATTGCAGCCTTCGTAAAATGTTTGTCACTGGTGCTGGGAACAGTCACGGAAGTGGGGGGGGGGGAGGCCCACCTAGAAAAAGTAGGTGGGCCAATTTCTCTGCCCCCCCCCACCCACTTCCGCCGCCGTTGCATAATCATAAATTATCATCATACAGTATCATACAGTACAGTACGTAACTTAATTTTCTGCATCAACTATTCGCATCTGTCTTTAGCATTGTCGGTCGGGATTCAGTCCATCATTTCTGTTTTTCAACAAACACAGCAAGTCCTTTTTTCCCCCTTTTTAATTCTCTTCCCCCTTTTTTACCCAATCTCAATTTTTTCGACAGGGTTTTTCTGTTCCGCATTTTTGTCAATTTCCGTGCTTGGATTTTCTTAAAACTTTGTTCTAGCAAGCAGGGTCGGGTGCTGTGGCGCAATGACTGGATAACTCCCATTATCACTCTCGGTTACCATTGCAGCTCCACTCACTGATGTCGAATTGAATTCCGTATTGTGTTTACTTCATAATTTTCTTTATTAGACAGGCTTATGATTTTATTTTGTTTTTGATGTTTAAATTTATAATTGTTTTAATGGTTTTTTACATTATAATTTCAACATCAGCTCTCATTATGGCAAGGAGGAAAAACCCTGTTCTGTTTTAGAGACATTGTAAGTCGTTTTGTTTGAGATGGTTCGATTCACGTTATAGTGCAACGTATCACTACTCCTTTATATGCATATGAATGTATATGCAAATGAGTGTATATATCCCTCCCTGATGATGGCAGTGAGTTTGTTGTAGGACCAGCGATGGCATACTAAATGTAATACTCAACTTAGCCTGAAATAAACACTCTTAATTTTGACAACAGGGGCTGTATGGACCACTTCACCGGGGTAACCCCCACTCATCTCGAAAAATGTACTGGGTTCTTTAAAGTGCACACGAGCCAACTGTGTCCACTGGGCCTACGGTTTACAGTCCTTATCCGAGAAGACCTGTTCCATCTCCAGAACCATAGGCGACCGTTCGAACCAGCGCCGATATTATGGTGTAGGTTGCGGCGCCCCTTCCTTAACCTGTCTCTTATACACATCTAGATGTGTATAAGAGACAGCTGCATAATAGTTTCATCATCAAAAGTATATAAAAAATCCCTCTATTATTTGTAATAATTATACAGATACATTTTGTATCCCTACCCCTTCCTAAATATCACTTAACTGGTTATGAGTTCATAAAATAACAATGAAGATAAACATACTGCAAATAATGGAGGATCAGGAAGCAGACAATGAGCATGTCAAAAAACTGATAATAATTTATTAAGTTGTTATTGTTCACAGAGTGTAAATCTTTTAATTATCCCACCATACAGAGATGATTTAAAGATTGCATGCTCACTGTTTGCTTTTTAGTGTATATATCAGTGGCTTCAGATATTTTCCGACAAGATGGCCATTATGCGCAAGTACAACAGTGGGTTCGAGTCAAGGGGTCGCATAAATACTTGGACAAGGTCCCGGAATTCATGGTGTGGTTTATGAGAAGAGATGGTTTAAAATGGCCCACAATTGTGCTTTGAGGCCACAATACTGGAGAATGGAAATCAAATAAGTTATGTGTGGTGGATCAGCAGACTAATATGGACCTCATCGTAGATTTTAATTCACTTTTATTCTAATGTATTCCATTTAATCAATAATTAAATTTTTGGCACTCTTAAGGTTTTGGGAGAAATTGGTTATTTACCTTTAAATTTATGTTGGCGGTTTCAGATGTGCTGGTCCTCAAGGAGAACATTTCTTCTGCACTTAGCAGGCCACCCATATTTAAGTACTTTTCATGCTGAAACGTCAAGATCCTAAGCATATTATAGGTTAAGCCTAAACATGTTTAGCTTTAAATCTCAATAGAGATCATGTGAAGGTTTGTGTTTAAAATCTAAACACTGTTTTACCGGGTTTTACAATTCATCGTACCACGTCGACGGAACTTATGTATAGATAGAATGGATCAACGTTGAATCGACGTCAAATACCAATGTTGTATCGACGTCAAATATCAACATTGCCTCTTCAGATACCAGTCAATTTTGAAACAACGGCAAACATAGACGTTGACAAAATAATTGTTAACGTAAGATTGATCGATGTCAAATGTCAACACTGGCTCGATGTCAGTTATGAACGTATAAACAACGTCAAATGTCAACGTTGGCTCGATTTCAGATATCAACGTAAAAGTCCGATATCGACGTCAACAAATCGGTTTCAGATGTGCTGGTCCTCAAGGAGAACATTTCTCCTGCACTTAGCAGGCCACCCTTATTTAAGTACTTTTCATGCTGAAACGTCAAGATCCTAAGCACATTATAGGTTAAGCCTAAACATGTTTAGCTTTAAATCTCAATAGAGATCATTTGAAGGTTTGTGTTTAAAATCTAAACACTGTTTTACCGGGTTTTACAATTCATCGTACCACGTCGACGGAACTTATGTATAGATAGAATGGATCAACGTTGAATCGACGTCAAATACCAATGTTGTATCGACGTCAAATATCAACATTGCCTCTTCAGATACCAGTCAATTTTGAAACAACGGCAAACATAGACGTTGACAAAATAATTGTTAACGTAAGATTGATCGATGTCAAATGTCAACACTGGCTCGATGTCAGTTATGAACGTTTAAACAACGTCAAATGTCAACGTTGGCTCGATTTCAGATATCAACGTAAAAGTCCGATATCGATGTCAACAAATTGTTGAATAAACGTTGGATTTCAAAAGTAGATCGACATCAAATATGAACATTGACTCGACGTCAGATATGAACGTTAAAAGGACGTCAAACATCGGCGTCGATAAGGGCAAACATAGCATTTGAAAGGTGGATCGAAGTGCGCCAAATATGGACGTTGGATTGACGTCAAACATCAACGTACAAACAACAACGTCAAACATAGACGTCGACAAATTATTGAATAAACGTTGGATTTCAAAAGCAGATCGACATCAAAATGAACGTTGGCTCGATGTCGGATATCAACGTTAAAACAACGTCAAGCATCGACGTCGATAATTGGGTAAACGCGGTTTGAAAGGTGGATGAAATATGGACGTGGGATTGACGTCAAACATCAACGTAGAAACAGGAACGTCAAACATAGACGTCGAAAAAAGAAACCGTTGGATTTGAATAGTGGATCGACGTTAAATAGTCAAAATTGAATCAACTTTTTATATGACGTTCAGTATCAACATTCGATCAACGACAAATAACAACTTTGGATCAACGTCAAATGTCAACATTCGATTGACATTCAATATTAAATCGACGTCGAAAAGCCACGTTTGATCTACGTCAGACATGTAAACGTTAAGGTATCACCATACATCCACGTTGAAACACCTGCGTTTATCGACGTCGTTACGTCATTTTATTTTTGGATAAAAACGTCAAAAACACGTCAAGATCTAAGCACGTTGTAGGTGACACGTTTAGCTTCAAACGTGTCTCCTACAAGCGGAACCAGATAATGTAAAGCTTTGTGTTACACACTGTTTTTACAGTTAGATATTAAAAAGATACCGTAATAAGCTAAGCTGTTTGCTGGGCATAAATTAAGCTTTGGTGTTTCTCTGAACATAGTAAATGCAGAAACAGGACCCTGGGGCAATTGTACAAAAATGTACTGTTGTAAATGTTTAAGAGGAAATGACACATTGCAAGGGGACTAGCATGTTAGGTCAGTGTGTCCGAAGGGACCGACACTAATAGGTTTACCCAGAGGTGACCAATTCCAAAGAAATGATAGATTACAATATTTTATTTATTTTGCAATGTACCTTGTACATTATCATTCTGAAGAGGATGCAAAGAAATAAGACCTATATTTACCATATATTAAAATTACATTTTATTTGAACGCAAACATTAGATTACCAAATTTGGTTGAAATTGCAACAATAATTATTGTTTGTCAGACTCGGCAAGAATATGGTTTTGGGCTCTGTGAACCCCCTTTTTTGAGCAAATCTGCCTCAATAAACCAAGCCACCACTTCTCTTTGATAAACAAAAATAAATAAAAAAATTAAATTAAAAAAAAATTATGATTAGGCCTATTTTTTCAATTTAAAGCTTATTTTGCTCTGGGCGACGCTCCAGGTGGCGTCATCGGCCACGTCATTCACAGGAGCTCCTCCCCTAGACCTCCACCATTATCGTCTAAGCGCTTTTTGGACGTTTCTGTAAATTGTGTCTTTCATCATTAAGGCAATCTATTCTAGGACATCTATTTTAACAAGAGCGGATAAAAGGTATTTTCCCGGCTCTTAACGATGGTTGCCAGGATATTTCACAATCATGATAAAAGAGTAAAATTTCAAGAGAATATAAGAAAGAAGCAATAATAAACAAGAGTTGAAATCCATCATCTCCACTTTTCTATAGCCTGTCACATTCAAATTTCCCGGGTCAACAAGCAAAACGCGTTTGGTGTTTTTTGTGGTTTTTTTTGTAATCTTTCTGTAATCTAGGCGTATGGTTCTAATTTTTAGTTCTAACATTTTCAAAAGTGCCAAGTTATTAAAAACAAATCTGAATTGATAATTTCCACTGGTTGAACTATCATTCTGAACATTTAAGTATATTATAGTACCGTACGTCAACTCTGTTCTCGTACTTGTTTGTGAACTCAAACTTTGAGAAATGACAATTTGGTCACACTTTGGTAGTGGGTTGGACGCAATAATATATCTACAGTATTTATGGGATCCAATCCTGAAAGTTTGCGGAATGCTGGCAGTGGCGTAGCCAGAATATTCCTGTATGGGGGCCAGTATGGGTCCGTGTATCATGGGGGGGAAACAAGTGTTCTGATCGACGAGGAACCAAATGCAGGGGCCAGGGGGCTGCGAGGGCCTGGGCCTGGGGGCGCTGCCCCCCCCCCCCATCCTTGGCTACGCCACTGAATGCTGGTGCCTAAAACTTCCACACCCTGTGCCAACCTCTTCAATTTTAGATATCGAAACATTGTGAGACGGGCTTTAGGCACTATCAATTTTGGTACTACTCAAAGAAAATTTAGCCGGTTAAAGTATTTTACAGTATTTGACTTATAAATCATAGTTATAAACATATAAGTGCCGTGAAACCAAGGAGGCAGAGCCTGTGTGTTTGTTAACGTGTGCATTTCGTAAAATTTCAAATATATCAGGAAGTTGCAGCGGGCATTTCTATTTCCACCACCAGTCAGACACGAGCCGCTTTTCAAGCAAACGTTACGTGTCTGTATGCCGTAGGGGCCTACCTTTTTTCAATCGGTATACACTGTGCGCACCACGTCACGGTGGATCCAGGAATTTGGAATGGGGGCCGGAGGGACTTTGACAGATTGAGGGTTTATACCACCTTATCAAAAGGATGGTTGGGGTTGACGTAAGAAAATTTGCGATTATGGCACCTCTATACTATAGACACCTACTAATCCATATACTGTAGATGAAAATACAGCGCGCTTCCATTCAAATCACTGTACCAACATGGGCATGATTAGACAATCAAATACGTCAATGAAAAAAAACAATTTTTTTTTTTTACTTTATCCTAAAGTTTGGTCAGACAAGATCAATAACGTAGCAAAGAAGCATGAGGCTCTGGCTAAAGTTTCTTGGGCGCAGCACTCTGGGGGTTGGGGACTCGATAGTAATTCATTTTTCATTCAGGTATAGAAAAAATACAAAAACTAGCCAAAGGCTAAAAACATTTATATTGTATTTAAAAATTAAAAATGAATATTTAAAAATTACATAAAAATTGGAAAAAATAATTACAAAATACATCAATATATGCCTATGCTGTGGTGAAGCTCCTGTCCGTCCCGGCGTTTATGCCGTGTTTTGATGCATTTTTTACACATTACGATTAAAGGCGTTCAATCGGCCAATTTTGGGGCTGCTAGTCCGGGCAAAAAGAAAATATATCATTTAATATCCCGGGAGTCCTAAAGGTCCAGGCCTCTGGCATTAGCAAGTCAGAGCTCTGTTACTGTTACGCCACTGCACAATGTTTTCTTCATATGATGAGTGTCTCAACCTCATTGAGTTTTCCATCATCTTTGGGAAGTCCAAAGATATTCTTCCTATATCATAGCTAAATTCAAAATTATTGAAATGATAGATATTTGGTGTATCTTTTAGTTGTGTATGGGTGCTGAGCCACATCACTTGTCTGGGTTGGCAGTGCACTCTTATTTTTCATTCCTTTGTATTTTTTTTTATTTATGCGTTTGTAAATAGTTGAACTCATAAATTTCAATTAGGCCTACTGTAAAGTGATTTGAATCACACTCATCTTGATGGCTAGGATTACATTTTTCGCCGTATTTATTTATTTATTCCTTCGTTCGTCCGACCGCCCGTTCGTTTGTTCATTTATATTTATTTATTTATTTATTCAGGAAAAGCAATCACAAAAACAAAACAAACACATTCGTTCACAAATAAAAAGAATAGTTCCTAGGAAGATTCAAAAGAAACATAATGCCACTATCATCAGCAATGTGAACCTCCACCAGAACGTGTCGTAGATCACAACGTAAATCAAATAATCTATTAATATTTTGTATGTGAACAAACAATATGCGTTGTGTACATAAGGTAGACTGATTCATTGCTTCATACACAGGGAGAGCTTGTTCGCAATGTTCCTTGTGAGTTGTGACTTGGTTGTTGCCCCTCCCCCTCCCCTCTCTCTCTGTCTGGAGTAGATTTTTATATTATTTTTAATTGCCAATAACAATATGTAAGACAAGTGTATGTATTTTGTTAATCAAGCTAATCGTTTAATTCATTGTTTAATATTTGTGTTCGTTTTGTAATTTGTGTAACGTGGGTGCACCACCTTTGTGTGTGTCACCAATATAAGTGTGAAATTGTCAAATAAATACTTAGTTATAATAACTAATTTTAGTTAATTTACCAAACGACAAAACACTTGATAATACCATCTCAATTTATTACTGTCATTTTCATTTTATTCATTTGGGAAACACAGAAAAAGAAACAATTAATGTAAGCGTTCTTTAACAATATATTATGAAATATACGCCATTAGGGAGTATTAGAAATGACTAAAGGAGGGAGGGCGTAGGCCAACCGTACGTGTATTAGCAAACTTTTTAATGTTTTTATAAAGCACACAAGAACGGTACTGTATCGTATATAATAAAGCATGCATATTTTAAAGTAGACATAAAGGTAAGATACTAAAATTGGGAGTGTATTACGTTGTTACTTCAAAAACTCCTTATTGGCAGAATGTATAAAAAAATAAACAACTACTTATCAAAAGTAATTTATACAAGGTATATTTTGACAAAGACAGAAAACGATAAGAAATATATAGAACGAATGCTAAATTGCTAAAATAATACAGTACAGTAGTACAAATAGGGTATTTTCTAAAATATCGCTCAATTATGCATACCGGTCTTCTTTTAATTAAACATTAGGCTCTATAAACTAGGCGGATACAATATTTGACGGGATTGCATTGCAGCTAGATTCATGGAAATGTGTTAAGCTAAAACAACATAGGGCGTATTTAAAATATTTAAAAAAATCAATATATTTAAAATAACATGATAATAATTATAACATGATTCTTAATTTTACCAAAGTGTACTATTGCTCCAGCGATATTTCTGGTCTACATACCCACGTTTAACAGCGTGAATTCCTGTAAAGAATTCACGCTGTTGACAAAGATCCGCTGTATGAAACACACACAATACCGTACTCGGACTGGAAAAGCGCTCTACCAGCAGATCAAGTTATAATATCAAATCAAGTTATAAGCTAAGTTTCGTACCAGCTAAAAGTCACATTTGTACACTTCTCCATTACAGTAGACCATTCCCGGTCTGGGAGAAAAAAAAATCATCGGGAGAAAAAAAATCTATGTATTTTTTACAGAATGTAAGACCCTAAAATCGGTAAGCCTTTAAAATTCCTAAATTACTGAACCTTTGAGGGGTTCTGGCCTACTGTTAAATCAGCCTAGGCCTCTTGCAATTTGTCTATTTTATTCTGCCATATGGACCACAATTTCACCGTCTGATGATGCGTCTGAGCTATCTCTTCTGGAAGTCTTTCTTGGTGACCCATTTTCATCGAACCCTTTACCCGAGAGTTTCCTTCGCTTGCTTGTCCTAGCACCATGGGTGCGTTTCAGATGACGACGCATTGACTGAGTGGTGGAAAACCGATCTTCACAAAGAGGACAGACGAATTTCTCATCGGACAAACCCATGGAATAGACACGATATCCTTTATTATCGTCACTTAATCTTCCTTTGTCCGAATCATTTTGATCTTGACAATCACTGACATTCGTGGCTCGACTGGATGGATCTTGAATTGAGTCTTGGTAAGACATTGGTGTCGGTTGGAGGTAGGACGGCTCTGACTCGGGTTTGGTTAATGAAGTCCCGTTGTCTGCTCCACAGCTTACATCATCACTATGTGAAAACTGGATACGATGGAAGCTCTGCATATGCCCACGTAATGCTATATCATCTGGAAACATTGCGTTGCACATAGGACAACAGTTTTCAGGAACACCAGTGTAAGTTCCCCTTTGCAACTGTGTCGTAGAATTTTTTCGAGTAGTTGATTCCGAGATGTCTTTAGTATGATCATCTTGTGGCTGATTATATTGGACTCCGTGCATACGTTGCATATGCTGCTTATAGGTAGGCTCGTCGTTAAAAGCTGCTCTGCAAACGTAACACTTGTAACGTGGAGTTGAAGTGGGTTTATTACTTTTTGTCACATGACTTAACATGTGTTTTTGGACTTGACTTTTCTTCGAAAACAACTTCGTACAATGAGGGCAAGCGAATTGTGTCATTCCGCAGTGGGATTTAAAATGTGCTTTTCTGTGCTCCTTTTTACTGAATCGTTTATCGCATAGTGGACATTGGAATGGGGTTTGACTACTATGTATTGCCATATGAAGTGTCAGATGTTTAACGAGACCAAATATTTTGTTACATTCAGTGCATGAGTAACCCTTTGACTGGTTGTGTTGTCGCATGTGATTTTGTAGGGTGGTGGCACATGAGAAAGTTTTGTCACATTTTGGGCATTTTAATGACTTTTTACTACGAACAAGCTCAGCCTCAGTATGCGACTGAAAGTAGTGCTGTTGCATTGCTAGAGTATTGAGAAACACTTCTGGACATAAAGGACATCTACATACGCGCTCTTTGGCAGTGTGGGTTTTCATGTGGCTGTAAAGGTTCGATCTGGATATGAATTGTCGTCCACATTCGTAGCAGCGGTATTCTTCACGCAGTCGACCATTTTCAAAGTGATGGTAGCTTGCCACATGATTCATTAATTCAGCCGAAAAGAAGAAGGTCTGACTACAAAGGTCACATTTATGGTCACGCCCATCAATACCATGTTCAATCGCGTGCGCTTGGATATCCATGGCAAAAATGAACTTGCCATCACATTTTGGGCACTCGTAGTTCTTATCCGTAAAAGTGTGGTCGATTAAATGACACTGCAACTTTGCAGGAGAATCGAAGACTTCTTTACAGAGTTTACACTCATGATAAATACCTTCTGCTAACATGTGTGACGTCACGTGCGCGTGTATTTCACCCTCTGATGCAAATGTTTTTTGGCATTTGATGCATTGATAAGTCTTTTTCTTGACTTCTTCGTGAACTGATGCATGTTGTGACAGTTCTGCTTCGCTTTCAAACTTCACATTACAATGACAACATCGAAATTGGCCAGGTTTTGTTGTAGTACTTCCTACAGCGGGTCTCGAAATCTCATTTGGATACTGTGTATCCAATGAAATGCATTTCAGGCAGACCGGTGACTCGTCGTTGTTTGTTGGCCTGAAATTTTCACCACACATAACACAATTTTGCGGTTTGGAATCATCTGAAGAAGATGTTTGGAAATGAAAATGGGCGTGGATTCGAAGATTTCGTATTGATGTTAGATGTAGCATACACACTACACAATAATATGAGGCTTCTTCACCAGCAATATACTGTTTATGTTTTTTCGAATGGTAGACCAGATCGTTTTCTCCGAGAATAGCATTGCGACAGAACATACAAACGATACCTGATGTTTGAGAGGTTGATTTGAGAACTTTCAACAGGGTATTATTTGCATTGGATTTGAGCATGTGTAAACCTTGACCATTGTCATAATAACTGCTACTGGCACCAGGTGATGAGATTGGAGTCTGTAAATCAGGTGTCAACCTCCTGGACTTTATGTCGTGTTCTTTAGCGTGGTGACGTTCAAGTAGTGTTTTCAGTGGAAACTTCTCGTCGCAGATTTGGCAGATAAAACAACCCTCTTCACCATCGTCACTACTCTGGTGCGGAGACTTCTTAAGTTGCCTTGGTGAATCTAAACATGGGGCATTAACAGATTTGATAACTGGTGGTTGTGCAGGCTCATGTGGAGATTTAGAGGATATCCCGTATAACGGAACGGTGGGACTCAAGACGTTTTTATGCATTGACTTCATATGCACATCAAGGCTTGGGGCCTCATTATAGGTCGCATTGCAGTATGGGCAACGATAAATGAGGTTGTGCGTACTTAAGTGGGACTGAAGCTGGAGTGTTGAAGTGAAGATAAGTCCACAAACGTTACATCGTTGGCCGACTTTCACATGCTGCATCCGGACGTGCATAAAAAGATCTTCTTCAAGGCGGTAGACAACGCCACATTGACTGCAGCTGTACAGTCTACACTCGTTGCTGTGTTTAACGGCGAAATGAACTTGAATAGTAACTTTGGAGTCAAATACCTCCTTACAAAGGGCACACTTGTACAGATGATGAGCATGAATCTCAAAAAGATGCTTTTGAAGTTCATCGGGTTTTTTGAAGGACTTCCCACAATCTCGACAAACGTATTCCGAAGTGACAACTTTGAAGTGGTTAACAGCGTGAACCATGAGTTGTGATTCACTTTTGAATTCATTTCGACAGCTAGGGCACGAATAATAACTCTCATTAGCAGCGTCTTCAGAAGAAGCTGGTTCCTGGTTCGCACCATCTAACGTGGACGCTACTTCTCCAGCTGTCACTAAATTGTGGTCGTTCTTTAAGTGATTTGTGAGGTCTTCCTGTGTGTTGAAATATAATTTGCAGTCAGTTTCTGGACACAGATGCATTGATGGTCGATTACTCTTGTGATAAACTTCTATGTGCAGCTGCAGCTGTTCTATGGAATCAAATAGGTTCTGTTTGATGCAATAAGGGCAAGGATATCGCATTTTGTTAAGACTTTCGGTGTGTGTACGATTGATATGTGTTCTTAACACCTCCTCACTTTGGTAACTTTTTGTACAATGCGGACAGTTAAATGTGTTTTGCTCCTTTGTACTTGAACTATCAGTACCATGTGATTGCGATATATGCTCTTTGAGAGAACGATCTGATGGGAATGATACACGACACTGACTGCACATGAAACGGCCGCCAGGATGCCAGGACTGAATGTTTTCTTGAGATGGATGACTGCTGCTCATGTGAGCTTGCAATGCGTCGCTGCTTACGAAAGTAATTCGACAAAAGATACAAGTATTATGCGACAGATTCTCAACATCTGTTGCAATCGTTGTGCTACCGTCTGGATGCATTGATGATAAGTGTTCTCTTAAATTGTACAAGCTGTGATACTCATTCCCACAGTGAAGACATGAGTACACGTGCATGTAACCCGATTGGTGTTCACTCTTCTGATGCTTGAGCAAAGCTTGCTCGTTTTCAAACAACATCTCCGGGCATATGGGACACTTGAACTCCAGTTCGCCTTCGTGGTTAGTACCCTCATCTAGAACACTAGCAGATACCTTAGTGTGTTCATCTTTGACGTGTTTTTCCTTTTCAATTGCGCTAGGGAATGCTTCATTACAATCTCCACATTTCCATAATTTCTGAGCTTTTGTCTCCTGGTACACAATATCCTGTACACCGACGGATAGAGCGTACTTATGGCAAGTCTGATAGTGCGAAGTGAGTGTTGCTAATGTATCAAACACACGGTTACAAATAGTGCACTGGAACTGCTTAGTTGTTCCATGAGTTCGAATGTGAATTTTTAGGTGATCGCTGCGAGCAAAGCAAGTATTACACTCTGAACATTGGTACTTTTTGTCACCAGTATGTAGTTTAATGTGTCTATCTCTACTACGTTTGTGCTTAAACAAGCGGCTACAATAATCGCACCGGAATGGCATTTTGTCACTGTGTATCTGCTCATGACGTTTCAAGTAGCTCAGCCGGCAAAATGTTTTGTTGCAGAACTGACATTGATAGGCACCGCCTTCCACACTCATTGGAGAGTCCTCGCTATCCATATTCTGTTCTGTAAATAGTAACAAAACACCAATCAGAATATGCTCTAATATATATACAGTATTGAACTTTTAATATGTTTTTATATTAATTTAAGTAAAACAAAACTATTATTAACATTATATATTTTTACGCTCGGTAACCGAGGAATTAAAGGTTAGTGAACATAGTTATGCTTTTAATTAGCATTGTGTTTAATAGGCAGATGTTGAAACACCGCGACTTATTGTTTTGGGATTTCATTGTAATTTCGGCGTTTAGCACCATTTCCTCTGTTGCATGTACCCCGTTTAGGCAGCTGTATGTAAACGAAAATAAGAACAGCGGAGCAGCGCATGACTTGATTGGCGATAACACGACGAAATGTGACAGTTGAAGCCCGGATTCGAGCTTCTGTGCATTCGTAGTAAACCTCCAGATAAAAGTTTACGACGCAACTGGCATACTTGGTACATGTAGTAGTGGCAACAGGAAAATTCCTAAGCCTCAATATTATAAGAATGTAATTCTCATCAAGGCTTATATTTTATTATTAAGTTGTTGTACTGTCAGCTCCTAGATAAGGAGTCGATGTTTTAGGCGATGCATTGTCAGATAGCCATTTGTTTTAAAATCTCAAGGTATAGGTAGGCCACATGTGGATTATGGAAAAGGAAAGTGAAAACAAATTTAATTTAAACAATCCAATCAATGACCTTCAAAATGAATGCTAATATCAGCTTTGAATTGATGTATCGAATTTAAAATTTCAATTAACGGCAAAATAGTTAAAAGGCAGAAACTTACCACTGATTATTACTGTAGAACAATCGGTGTTACGGTGATCCATGAACGTAGAAAGGTCGGCAAAAACACTGCCGCATGTGTCACAATTATACATTTCTTGCTCGTCATCTTCATCTATGACGTCATTTCCAACATCCATCTCCTCGTCTTCTCCAGCCTGGTTGGCACCATGCTCTTCCTTTGTAAAAACAGGGCCTAGATTGGCAACTGTGTTATCATCTGGTGAACAAAATATTTAAATAGAAAATGGACATATCAAAATTATTCGTACTGTATATTTTTGCAGACCACAATACAAGCCCTCGCTGAATATTAAATCATTATCATCATCATCTTATCATAATATAACGGCTAGGCTTACTCGGTATACGAAAGAGCACACTCAAAATTCTACATTATTGATTATCTAGACACGAAAATTACTGAACCCGACGGTAAAAAATTAAATAACTATATAGACCTACCTTCAAAGACATTCCTTTCATCTGGTAGAGAACTATTGCCATTGATGAATTCTTCCTCCCATGCATCTACCAAAAGATAAACGAAACCATCATAAAAAGAAAGTTATAAAAATGTATTTGTAGGTGACCACTATTTTAGTCAACTATTTCTTCTGTCTATTTTGGAAAATGCATTATTTTGTCTCAAAAGTATCTAGCTTGTGAGGTAGTATCTTGTTTCAAATGCTTGAATGTTGTTTAACTTTTATTGTGATGCAATCAGATTGAATTCGATACGCTGAAGGAAGTTTAGCTGCCCATAATTCTAACGATCTCTTTCATTTTGTAAATTTGTATTTTTGTCTATTTTATGTAATGCGCATTTGAATTTTTTTAAATGGAATTTGTGCAATATAAATTAATATTATTTATAATTATCTTGAGTATAATACAATAGAGTTATTAATTAGTGAGAATAACTCCATGGTAAGAATGGCCCGGAAAAAAATGGCCCAGGAAAAAACAGCCCCTGAAAAAATGGCCCCGATAAAAATGTCCCTAGTAAAAATGGCCCCAAATGACAAGTAGGTAAAAATGGCCCCAATGAAAAAATTCAGTAGTAGAAATGATATTTTTTTTAAATCTTCAAATATTTAAATACTGTAATAAGCAAGAATTGAATTAATAACCAATATATTTACACAACAGATGCAAATAATGTACAGTACTGAGAGATTATCAGAAAACAACGGCCATTGAACATTTTTTGATAGTTGAAATAAGTTTTGAAAATGTTATTCCACTAACAAAGTAGAGGAATGACATACATACAGTACTTCAACTACCAAAATATGCAACTCATAGATAACCACAAAATTCACTTTTGTTAAGTCTCAAATGAAATAACATTACATGTTATAAACAGTGCAAATAAACAGTAGTTAAAGCATGTGGATCAATTGTGTGTTTAAATGACAAGTTCATGTATGGGAAAAGAGAGGTTCACAAATGTTCTGCTTAGAGTTACTTCAAAGAAGTATTTGTTAATCAAATATTGTTTTTAAAGTAAACTGAATAATTAGGAATACATTCATTTAAGCAACTTATTTAATTGCATACTTGGGTTCTACTCCCCGCCAAGTAAATTTAAGTGCCTAAAACTATACCAAATAACGTAAATTGAGATAGGCCTACTATATTATATACATAGTTATGTAAATATGGAAATTATGCTAAGAATTAAAATGGCGTGTAATTGTGAGGGTAATGTAATTATGATAGGATCAAATGGTATTGCTAATTCCCAAAAACCTCCTAAAACACACTGTAGAAAACCAAACAATTCAATTGTGATTGACTTACTTTACTTACTCAATAAGAAAATTAAATATTTATAAGAACCTATTTTTTGGTTAAAAGGTTGATTTTTTTGTGAAAAATTACTTGCAAATACACCACAATCCTACAAACACACTGAACTCTCTGTTTCTAAAAAAAATAATAATAATTTGATGTTCATATAAACTCATTGTTTGTGGGGTTTACCAATACCCGGACTGAATTTCTGGAAAATTGTGATTCCGCTCCCTTGAAATTGGCCACAAATAAACTATTTTAGTATTAATAAATGCATGATTTATGTTGATTTATTGATTATGTTGTTGCTATTTTTTAACATTTAAATGAAAAAAAAAAAAAAAAAGTATTATTCATGGCTTTTTATTTTATCTTTGAATATTTTATCGTTGAATATGTAATTTCTGCAAATAGTAAAATGTAAATGGCGATTTATTTGATGTTAGATTCCTTTTAAAAACTAAATTATTTCAGTTTAAAAAAATGCATATAATGATTTTTAAAAAATCAGTTTTAATACAGAACGGCGCTTTGAGACGTAGAAAGACCTGGGCCTAAATGCCGAAAAGAAGGTATAGTAATTATATGGCATACGACAATGTTTTGATTACACGCGAATGTTACTATTATAATGACGTAGCATTGTGTCTCTTGGGAAGAGGCCGTGGCCAGTGATGGCCGTCAAACTATTGGCATTTGCTTGCCCATGATCACGCGTCTCTCGGCAGGAAAATTCCATATGAACATCCATCAAATGTACATACGAACTTGAAGCTGTGCATTGACCCCTATCGGAAATCAGCATATTACAATATGTGTTAGTATAGTCATTTTTAATTTATTCTAGTAGTTTCAAAATAACACTCGGACACGACAGCAGATGTTGTGATCTTGTGCCGACATTAATCTGGTACATCAAAAGTTTGCTTATTATAATAATAGGCCTACTTTCAGTAGCTAATGTTACACATTTTATAGCTCAATGTTTGCACCAGTCGTAAACAAATGTTTAATTGTCATTGGATGTTATTGTATGTACGGGATAGATTAGGACAATAAATCCAATCAGACTAGAACTTGGTGACTGATGTAACAATCATAGGCGTAGATCCCGGGGGGATGGGGGATATATCCCCCCCCCCAATATTTGACAAGGGGGGGGGATTGTCCATTTTATCACCCCCCCCCCAATATTTTGACTATGTATGGGATAAATTGGAGTTTTACACACTTCAAAAGACTGTCACAGAAATAATTTGCACTGTTAAATTTGCGCTTACAAAGATGAAAATTAGCATAATGTATTAATGTTGATAACAAAATTATTTTATCTGGTACCAATCTAAGCTCTTCTTTCCTTAGATGTTAGATGTGCTTGCAAAGAGAGCCACATTTCACACTCAAGGGTGTGTACAACATCGGTATGTTATGGCAATTCCAAGAATGTTTAAGTTTATATCGGTTGATGAGGAATTTATTGATTAGGCCTATAATAGCAAATTGCATCAATTTATTTTGCAAAAACAAGAATTCCAGCTTCGGGGGGGGGGGGCACATCCCCTGTCCGCACAAGGACACATTCGCGCCAACACCAGGCGCGTAACAGGGTCTTGGGTATTTATTTTCCCGGTTGGTAATTTACCATACCCAAACCACTCCCCATATAAAAATCAATACGACATAGGGCTTATCTTATTTATAATATAGGCCACACACGTGTGTTTAAAACTAAATATAAGCATTTTTATCATGGTTTTATTTATTACAAACATATCCTTTCACCATCAATACATATTGAGGCCCTTCTTTTTGGTTAAAACGATCTATCTTAAATTTGTCTTTCTTGGGTTTGGGACTATTATTAGGCTTAAGTGTTTAAATAACTTAAAAGGATAAACCTAAAAAAGGCCTAAAAAATATTTTTGTATTTTTAATTCTAATTTCGTCGGAATTGATGAAAACTCCCTAAAATGTGCAATTTATAGAGGAAATTGACCTACCGTAACAAGAAATACGAGCAAAGAATTTAAGAATTTTAGGCACTTTCAGAGGATGCATTTGTCAAGTGGTGGGGAAAGACTTTCCAAAGATGGATATTTTTCCTTGTCCCCCGGTTATTTTAAATCTAGTTTCGTTGGAATTGATCCAAACTCCCTAAAATGTGCAATTTCTCGAGGAAATTGACCCATGCTAACAAGCAATGCGCGCGAAGCGCGCGAAATTTGGGGTTCTTTAGGCACTTTCAGGGGATGAAAAGGGCATTTATAAAGGGGTGGGGAAGATTTTTCAAAGATAGATATTTTCCCCTTGTCCCCCAGCGGTTAAGCCATCGGGCAGCATAGATCAAAAGAGTTATGACAGTTTTTTTGAAGTGGAGAAGGGTTGCAGGGTGTTGTGAGTTTGGTCATTATGACATCTTCCTTTCTTATCTTTATTTTTCTCTTCTCTTTTCCTTTTTCTTTCCTTTTCTTTTTTTCTTCTTTCTCTTTTCCTTTTTCTTTCCTTTTCTTTTTTTCTTCTTTCTCTTTCCCTCCCTCTCCCCTCTTTTTTTCTCTTAATATTACCCAGCCCGGTACGACGGCTTGGTCAGCCCGGTAAAAACCGTCAGGGGAGGGGCAGTTTCCCCCCGCCTGTTACGACACTGGCTAACACGCCAATCACCCCCCCCCCCAATGAAAAAAACTTTTCTACGCCACTGGTAAAAATAGCCACTACTAAGAATATTACGAGTTTATTTTTTTATTTTAAATTCCACATCAACTTTCGAAAGAGAAACCTTCCATCAAATTGACAAAATATCAATTTAGGCCTATAGGCCTAGGACTATTGCACAGGTATAAAAACAAGCACTAGGTTTGAAACATTACAGGCCTACACTGTAGTACATTGAAATTAAATATTACCACTTACACGATAAATTCAACGTAAGGACATGATGTGACTTAAATATACAGATAAGCTTAATAACACAATGAAAATGTCGACAAATTCTGGTAACAGGCCATAAGCAGTGTCATATTGATACCAATGGATAGTGACGTGATCGTACTACAGTATAATAAAATTATCGGAAAACTGAAAACTTTCAGAACGTGTTTTTTTTTGCACAAAACCAATATGATGCTGAATATATATTTAACGCTAATGGTTGAGACACTTCATTTTCCGTCAATATCACACCTTCCGACGGGCGATAGGATATGGGGCCTAATCATTCTTTATTGGTCTCATTCAAATTGGAAATCGGAATTTCGGGAAGGGCCCCTGGTGACCAGCGGCAGCCACAATGCAGCGCCACCCGACTTAACCACAACGGATATACGGATACAAACATTGTCTTTCACCCGCCTAACTCTCAATATGGGGGTTATTGGAGTAGCCAAGCTATCAGACTTTAATTAAAACCCAACGCTATCTGGGTTTGAACCGGGTCTTCAGCACAAGATGCAGGAAAATTTCTGTGCAAGCAATTTTAAAGGTCATATTGCTAGCAAGAATTGCTCCATGCAAAAGCTAACCATGGCGGGACATCAACCAATGATGATGATGAGGAGGGTAATTTCAGTAATTGTTGTTCATAGGCGGCGCTCTTCAAACCGATCGCCTGATAACCAACATTTATTTATTTCACACGATTTCAGACATTCCGTGTACACTTTAGTAAACTCAATTTTGGCTTATGATTCATCCGTAGACTTAATTTACTGTGCGTAAATTACTATAAACATTAATGGATAAATTCTTTTTCGACAATGTAATATTAAATTAAACTGCAAAGTAAATCCTCATAATTATCGCCTTAATTATATCATCAGTATCATAAAAAATGAAAGGAGTGGATCAGGTCTATAGCTGAAAACAAAACAACATTAAGAAGGGGAGTTCGAACAAAAAGGATGAGGAATCAGTATGAAAGAAGCTTTCATAAAAACACGATCGTTAAAAATGTTTCTTCGGGCGAGTGACGCTAACCTTCTTTGGCGCAGCACGAAACTTAAAGCCTTTGAGATTCCTACGGTTTAGTCAAATTGACTTGACTAGCAAGGGGTAACAGCATTAGTGCAATAACGAAGGCAGGTACATTGATTGCATTATCTTCTATCCATACCCCGGTAGGATAGGAAAGGAGCTCTGACAGCCGTCAAACGACGGGTGGCGGGTGTGATACTCGTGAAATCAAGTTCCCCGTCGCTAGCCGACAACTCATTACTGATGCACATTTTAAAAATAATTAGATGGTGCCATGCTGTTCTTGCCGGGGGGTTGCTGTTTCTGGCGAATATCATGATTTTTTTTTTGTGAAAAGGCGCTCAAAGTGAGTGATTTTACGCATATCACAAACAAAGCCCATGTGATGCAAAAAAAATTGTCTTTTTGGCCTATTTTCCAATTTTATTTAATGAAGGGAGGGCAGGTAAGTGCATTATATTTTATTAGAATGCCCATAAAAGAATATTTATGTCTATGGGCAACGTTGGATATAGAACTCAAACTATTTTGTATTTTTACTTTTAGTTTTTAGTTGATGAGTTATAAATATAATTGGCCACAGGTTACAATATTTTTACTTTCGTTTTAATTTTTAAACTTAAAAGATACGAAGCCTTTAGGCCTACCAATTAAACATTTGTGACATGAAAACTAATATCGAGATAATCGTAGTTTGTCAAACGTTAATAAACGCAGCCCTGTATGGTCATGCAGGATTATTAGATATTTTAAAGATGTTTGAACGCAACATAATTTCTAAAGCAACAAGATTGTAGTAAATTCTCGCATGAACACAGTACTAAGTCATTAAAAGGAAATAAGGCGTGAGCATTTAAACGTGTCAGTTCGAGGGGGATTTCAGGGTTCCTACGTTCCCCCTGGGACCACATTATAAAACAAAGAGAATGATTAGCAGATGGAGGGGGAATTACACCATTCGCCTGTGGAATAAACGCATATCGACAGAGGTCCGCTAAATTACAGGCCTTAAGCGTGACTCGCAAAATTGTAAAAACACCTACAGTACTTTCATTTTCTCTGTCAAAAACAAAGACTAACAAACATGAAGGGACATTATCAACAAATGCTCAAATGTCCATTAAAACGTATTGTGATAGCGGTGCCCATTACACCGAGCATCGACGAATTAAACACCATCTCCAAAAGAAATACTTTTGCATTTGCATTCGTTACATGAATCAATCGAAAATTCTATCCTCTGTACGAACCAATACAAAAAAAAAAAACCATTTGAGCACATCTATATTATTACTATTAAAAATAGCAAAAACACAACATCCTTGCAATTCCGAGATTCCTCTAATTCGAGACCAATTTTTCAAAAACTACATAACAATCTTTTTACACAAACTTACTGTATTGGGAACTGAACCCGGGACCACCCCAAAATTTACCAATGGTGGTCTCGACATGGAGGGCGAACTGTACTATTTTTATATTGCCATTACAGTAAGTGAATGTTATTTGCGATCCAGTATTTTAATTAGGACCCCTTCCCTTTATTCTACTGTCTATTTAAAGAACAAAGGTTTTTAGGCTTTTTTACTCACCTGTTCAGCAAAAACGATGTATTCTGTCATAAACTTATAAGTTGTAAATATAACCTTGTATATTAAGATCATAAACTATATATATATATATATATATATATATATATATATATATATATATATATATATATATATAAATTTCTATAGGCCTATATGAATATCATGATTATTGTCATTTTATTTATCATGATTAGCATCATTATAATTATTTTATCATTATTATTACAGTATATTATTAGGCCTAATTATTATTATTAGGTAAATGTAAATGTAAATGTTATTATCATCACTGAATTATGCTATTGTAAATATTACTGTTATTGTTGCTATTTCATTATTTTTTAAATTATTATTTTATTATTGATAATATTATTATTACTTTTAATACATTACTACCTTACTAATTATTATTACTTAGCTCAAATAGTAGGTCTATTACCTTAAATATTTACTAGTGATTATCATTATTATTAATATTATTATAGATAATAATTGTATCATTTATATTACTGTTACTGTAAAAGTATTCTTATTGTTTACCCCTCCGAGAAATAAAATGGGG
This sequence comes from Anneissia japonica, assembly GCF_011630105.1. Taxonomy (NCBI): domain Eukaryota; kingdom Metazoa; phylum Echinodermata; class Crinoidea; order Comatulida; family Comatulidae; genus Anneissia; species Anneissia japonica. Next base: position 170,645 of record NW_022752398.1, read on the forward strand.
TATCAAATAACAAAACATGCTTTTTTTTCTAGTCCGGTCCACATAAATGTTGTTTTTATATTTACTTTGTAACTTTCTGTTATATAATGTTGTGGCATTGATGGAAATATATGTTGTTTATCATTATCATTAAATTCTTATTTTCATCATCATCGTCCGTCATCATCATCATCGTCGTCGTTGTTGCTGTTGTTGTTTTTGTTGTTATTATTATCATTATCATTGCCAATTCTATTTACACCAACAATTATATAGGTTACACGTTCGCGTTAACAGCTCAGGTAGGGCTTATCGTATATAAGCATGTGTAGCACGTGTATCATGCTGTATGATTGTGCACATACGTGTAGGGCTCGTTACAGGGATATATCATGGACTAAAGTAATACTATTAATTTTTCCATGTTTATTTTTAGGCCTGAGAATAGAGCAATAAAGTGTCCAGTCAAGACCACAAGTGGTGACATATATTCAATTCTTTTGGCTTTGGTGTAATTATTCATTTCATAAGGCTCCTAAAATAAACGCGGCATACACCCTCATTAAAAACTACCGAATAATAATATATCTTCATTATTTTTAAACAGATTGAATAATGCATGCTATAGACTAATATTACAATTCATAAATGTTATAATCAGCAAATCTCACAAAAAAATATTAAGGTAATTATATGTTTATATCTTTCTATGAATAATTACCGTACCGAGGCCTGTAAAATGGTAAACTACTGCATTATTACAATACATTTATACATTTTCTCCATGATAATACTGTCTCTGCCGTGCAGCATTTACGGTTGCTAACATACTATATTGCGCTGTGTTTAGAAACAGATCTATAAGGAATTTCGTTAGCGTCGAAGACCTTCTTTACTTCAGGTTGTTTTGCTTGATTTCGTCGCTTTCGCTCGCTTGTTCAGCACTCCCGTGGGCTTCGCTACGCTTCCAATTAAAGCCATTTCGATTCCCCAGTGACCCACTTGTCTCCAAATTGACGTCGCTATCACCAAGCGATTGTTGAGAAAGCTCTGTGCCACCTCCCAGGGGAGAGAGTAAATCCTCCGGGGTCCGCGTCGAACGCGCAAGCAAATGTTATTGGCTGTTTGAATGAGTGCTTTCAATATTACATCGTCGCCCAGGGATTTTGTCAAGGATTTTGCCAGCGGCCGGAGGGAGCTGTAAGGCCCAAATCTAAATCATCGCAAATACCATTTCATAAAACACAGGGCCTCGTGAGGGATGGTTTATATGATTTTTGTCTGAAGATTGCCGAATCAATGGGGGATTTGGGAAATCCACAACCATCGCTTCTCATCGTCTTTGCCGTCGTCTATAATATGATTTATATCTGTATATTTTGTTGAGGCGGGTTGGGTACTGTATCATACTACTAAGTGTATAGGTAATATCATTAGGCGATGCTAAAACGGAGGAAAATGGCGGATAGCATTTTAAAACGCAAGTGTCAAAGTGTTAGAAGGAATTTTGATAAGTAAATGCAATGCGTGTTCGAACTGAAGTAAAACTATATAATTCATGTTACACGCTGACTAAGAAAATATGCACAATTGGTTAATAAAAAGTAAACGTATCAATTGATAAAGGACAACAAGAATATAAATAGGCCTTTATCCCGACTATTTTACGTTAAATTTCTATTGAATATTAATACTCAGGAAAAATAAAATACATTTTTAAAGGAACTTCAATGACGTAGTAACATATTATGTATTCTATTGACGTAATGCCTCATTCAGTGAACAGATTGATATTGTTTCTAACAATTAATATTGTTTCGAACTATTGTTGGTATATCAGGGAATTCATACTCACCAAGTTTAACGTACTTATGAAATGTGAAAAAGCTAGAAGAGTGACCATTTCAGGTCAAATTCTTACTATAGATCAGTGAAAGTTTGTTGATTTAAGAGTCGAACAATGGGGTGGGGAGACAACATGTTAACTGATCACAAAAACATACAGTATAGGCCCATTATGTTAGTGAATGGACACTGCTGGTGATTATGTCTCATACGGTTGGGAAGAGTATTGAGGCAAATTCAAATGATAATTATCCCCTCCCCCCCCCCCCGACTATCAAAAACTTAAATTATTTATATTTTAGGCGCAACTATGTCACCGATTCAAATTTAAATAAAAGTTACTTTTATGTCATATATATATATATATATATAGTGTTTTTTACCATTAAAAGTTACGGCTACTCTACACTTTTGCTT
>NW_022752398.1:173195-181770 GCF_011630105.1 Anneissia japonica
ATACATGGAAACCGCAGTCCCAAAAGTTGGTCTTTATTTGGAGGGAGACCTGAATTTCCAAATAAAGTATAACCAAATCATTTTGATTCGACATTTTCGATCATTATCAGCAGGGGCGGATCCAGTATTTCAAGGAGGGGGGAGGGGGTTCAGAAAATTTTCCCAAAAACCCCCCAAAAAGAAAGGGGGCCCGGGGGTCGTCCTTCGGGAAAATTTTGATGGCCGGAAATGAGCTTTTCCGACTTTAAGTTATCTTTTAATGACTTTTAATTAAGTCCTTCAAAATTCAAGGTTTTCCCTCTCTTGAAAAAGGTCAGGTAATTTTACACATTTTTAGGCCTATACATAGAGAAAAAAATAAAAGACATAGGCAATATATTATTATATTCTAACAATATTGAGTAGTTGGATACGTAGTCTTTCCTCCATGGATCGGTAGGCCTGAAGAACGTACTTTCGTACATAAATTATTACGACTCGTTGAACCAAAAACAGTGTTTGTTAAATTTATTTAATTGAATGCTAGTTGGGCTAAGCCTAGTTTGTCTGATCTGCCACCTATGCCCAGGTAGGTTAGCATGCCTTTTGTAAGCCAGGACCTATTCGTATTTTGTTACGTTTCTTCACAGATTGGGGTTCGTCCGAACCCCTTAAACCCCCCTCCCCTGGATCCGCCACTGATCAGGAATATAAAAGCCCATAGTTGCCACATATACCTTTACTTTATTGAATTCGGGGCACCTGACTGGCTATAATCTGCGCCTGTTTTTCCATGTAAACTGAATTCTTTTAAAAATTAAACCAAACTCGTTTACAAATGTTTAATAAAATAAATCCATTTTACAAAGTATGCTTACCATTTGCTTACTATGTGTCTTTAAGGTCTCGAGATAAATAATTTTCAGTATAGTGAAGCAAGCAACCAGAATTGTAGGTGTGCAGCAAACTCACCTTGAGATTTTATACAATTCTTTAGTCATTCAAAAACATTTTTCTATTTTATCTGATTCTAATCAGCAGAAGTAATTGCAACGAGATACAGAAAATCATTCGTTCCCACTGTTTTTAGAAATGTTTCTGTGTATAAATATTTATATTTTTAAAAGATTTTTTATTGTTAACGGATTTTAAATTATGTGTACTGTATTTTTCAGTACAGTATAGGCCTATACATATTTTTGTGATGTTTACTGTCAAATGGTCATTATAGACTTTTATTCCGGGTGACGATCAAATTAAAGGTCAAAATATAGAGTCAAAATATATATTGAAATATTGCACTCATTAATAATAAGCTTTTTGTTAACACACAACGATGAGTAATTAATGTTAATAACCTTTTACACTTTCGAAAGATAAAAATCAATATGGTTGATAAAAATTGATAACTTTAAAATTACTATTTTTTATTATCATTATTATTATATATACGATTCCGAAAGGTTTTCATATACCTAATTAAATGTTCAAAAACCTTCTATCCACGGGCCTGTATATACACATACATATATGCACGATATTTTTGTTAAACTTTTCGAGATTTAAAGTGTGATTATTGCCACTACTTTCGTATTGTAAGGGAAAAAATAAATGCTGTAAAAGCTGAAATTAAATCCTAGATATATCTTGATGGAAAAAAGAAGTATAATACTCAGCTTCAAACTTTTACTAAATTTAAGTACCGGTACACTACAAATAATAATTAAACTTCTTACTTTGAATTTAATAAACAGACCAAACTAAACGATATGCACATAGGCCTACTGGCATTTCATTATCAGAATAGTGATAATTTTATTTGTTAACGATCCAGCAGGAATTCAAGCTATGCCTATTTATATGTTAAATATTGTATCACGCTACATACACCCACTATCTATTTGAAATAAGTTTATAAAAATTATAGCAGACAACTCAGAAGAATCAATAGGCCAATCTGGCCACCTAAACATTTTCAGGGGCTACCCACTACCTCATCAGAATCTTATTCCCCAGGCGGCAGTTTTCTCACTTCTTAAGAGCGCCCCCTCTCAGCACTCAACAAACCCTGGCTACGACACTGAGTTTGGAGAACACCGTACCAGGATGACTATTTCATTGCAAAAATCACGAATCACAGGCTGCCTAAAAAGGGTACGCCTACCTGTTGGTGCACACTAGCTACGGGTTTCAAGTAAACTAAATGTAGTTTTAGCGTGGCGCGCGCGAAATCGCGCTTACTTAAACTAAGCTCCATGTAGAATTTAAATATTGTAACATATTCTAAAGTAGAAAACAATCTGAAACCATAATAATCTAGCAGCATGATGTCGCCCATGTGTTGGTAGGCTATTTCCGTATAAGTTCGTAGCACAACAAATAGAGTAGCATGCTACCTGGTTTTTCACTAGTGGACATAACGTCCATCATGCGGCATATTCTTGCATTGAGATTCAGATTCCTCCATCCTTGATATCATCTTACGACTGATCGAAATCGCTGACTATGCGAGTAAAACTAATGAAATCATGTACCTATAATTAGCTAACTCGAGTACCAATAAATAAGCAGGTTGATGACTACGCATGCCACTGTAAGCTTTAAAACTCGGAAATTAAAAACTACCAAGAGAAAACCTACATAATGTTCGCTGTACCAGGAGCATGCGCATATGAACAGTTTTGCTTTTACATCATGTTCGGTCTTCTGAAACATATAAAAATTAGGGACTTAATTTATGTGAATTTATTTATTTCGCTAGAAGCAACAAGGGAACGTCGTATCACAAAGCTACATAAGAAGCTACTCAGTTAAGGCTGGCATACTTTCCCTTTCGATGAGCCCTTGGGATTCGCCGAGTCCCTCATGGGGTGTTTGGCAAATCCTAGCCTGTTGCTGATGGATTTCAAAGATGTATTTATAAGAAGGAAAAATGTCATCATCTCTCCAAGGCACTAATGCATTGAAAACGAAAAGCCTACGAGTATGATTTGGAGTAAAACCGAAAGAAAGCCCTCACCACGAACCACAGTGACGCATGGGTTCCTGCCCCATGGGACTCCTCTCAACGATATCCAATTCGTACAATGATCGTATAATGCTATATTTTGATATGTTGATGCTTCGCATTCGAACATTCATACTTCCACTTTTGGTCCGATACGTAACTGTCCATTATAAGATGTGCGTTGCGTGGATCAATGAGCATTACACAGTGGCAAAGATTATCAAAGTAAACGCTACTGTGCGTCAAACAAAACGCGGGACGAAGCAGTACACCTCCGATGCAAAGGCAACGACGCTGTTTCCAAATGATATGTGAACTGAAATTGCATTTAATTACGAAGACAGTCTCAAAGCGAAACAGAACTGCCTATAATGTCATTATGCAATTTAATCTGTTAATGTGAGATTCCCCATGTCAAGCCGTCACAAACCTTTAGAAAGAGAAATTTTGCTTGGCCCCAGAAGGCGTCGAACGAGAGCAAAATGCTATCTATCCCCTTCTTCACGTAACAATGCGTCAACTATGCTGGTTCGTGTCGCTTGTTAACTTTTCATCAGTGGAGCGTGTCGTGTATGACCTGGTTAGGCCTACTCTAAGTATCGATACATTGATTACGAAAACGTTATCAATCGTCATTTTAAAATGATTAAAATAGTAATAAATTTTGATATAGAAATTCAGTGGAGTTTTAGACCTAGATGTGTTGTCATTTAAAAGCTGGAACACACAGAATAAGTGATCACGCTCCCTTTCCATAATGAAAGGCCTATATTAAACATGGTTGCCATGAAAAAAATCCGATATCTCAGCCTCCCTATTAGGGATTTTAGAAAATGAATAACTAGCAAAAAGTAGACACACGATATACATTGTATGATGTAAGTAATTGGAGTTAAGTTAAAGGAAATAAACTTTAGCTATTACTGTAGATAAAATCGAGAATATAACCTACAACGGGCAAGGAGATATTAATTCCGTTCCCATAAAATAAAAACTGAGGTAGGGCTGATCATGGTGAGTACAGTAAAACACGCACTGATATTGCCTATCAATATAATATATTAAAATATATAATCAAGATGGTATATGTCAGAGAGTAAAGTTGAGAATAACACTATAGTTTTAAAACAAATTTGATGTTTATAAGTTCTGTAAATCACTTGATCTTGAAAATGGTTCAGTGACAGACCCGAAACGTCGATCCTTTTTTTCATTAAATTTTGTTTTGAAATTATATAGTAAAAGTCTGTTAATTTGTCATAACTAATAAACCATAATCACCTTATATAATCTCGAATAGGCCTATAAATATAAAATAATAACAGAATCTAAAATGTGTTTAAAGTGTATCAAAAGTTATCATTAAAGAACGATATTGCAATTATAATTATGGAGACGTTCCTAATGAAATTCCTCATCAGATGAATAGTATACGCTCTGAACGCTGTGTTTACTCAAAAATATTTATCGGCAATGGATTACTTTCACTTATGCATTTTTATCAGTTTTTTTTTAATTTTTTTATTTACCTCTTACAAAAAACTCCAAAGAGATGGTCAATATGTTGCCGGTAATAATGTATTTAGCGAAATTTTTAGGCCCTTTTTAATAGTTATATAACTATTTTATATTTGCCATGCATATTTTATGTCCCGATAAATATATACTATACATTCATATTGTTATAGGCCTATATTTATTTGTTACTTTAATGCTTAGTATATTTTAATTTTAATTAACTTTTTAATCGCCTTTTCCTGTTCTATGCTTGGTTTTAATCATAGCCCTGTGTTTAGACTTTCAATTATCTTCAGCTAATCAACTAACTATAGTTTTCCCACGGTCTACCACTTGATCATTCCATGGAGGAAATATATTGTTAATTGTTCTTCCTTATCTTTGTTTATATGTGGGCTTACATATATCATTAATCCTTTATAGTATTCCGACTTGCTTTGGACTTATTGTTTCTCAATTTGTATATTACCAAGAAACTTTCTCAGGATGAATGTTCATTTTATGTCAAGCGTTGATAAAGACTACAGGAGTAGCCGAAATATTCGTTTCAATCAATTCTAGTGTTTACACATATTACGTACCTGAGTTCATACCGTTACGCGATCTCTGTATAGCAGGAAAATGTAATCTGACAGTGGAAATCTATTTGATACATGTTTCGGGCATAGCCCATCATCAGGTATAAAGAGCTGTGACAAAAAAAAACAGATAAATTTATAGCTAGGCCTATACAAAACACCCAATCAAAATACAGATAATGAGCAATCTTACGAGCTCGCGCGTCGTAGTAAACAAAGAACGTGACACAACGTATCAGAATCTGACATGTCAAAATGCTAAGATGAAAGGATCGTCGTCTAGAACAATAAAACAATACATATAACGATTGAACATGTTGCCAATATTACCAGCAGAGTGCTCAATGAAAGCAAAACAAAAATAAGAGGTTCAACAGTATATTTGATTAGACTTATTACTACAGTATTTAGTTTCGTGTACATACAGTACATGGTGCAGCACAACACTAGGAAATTTTATCTGAAGAATGTTGCACTATATATTATATAGGCAATAATATCTGAAGATTGTTGCACCATGCATTATATAGGCAATATCTGAAGAGTGTTGCACCGTGTATGCCTATGTATATCACGAAACCAATAGTAATAAAATGTCTTGATTGTCTTGATGTCTTCATTGATCGAAAGTAGATAAAAGTTGAACCTCTTATTTTTGTTTTGTTTTATATACCGTATATACATATTATTTTATTTGAATTTCGATTATTCCTGCAACGATTTATGGTCATAGTATTTATAGACTGGACATCAGGACCATACGTGAGACTAGTCTTTACAATTTAGGTGTTTTTTTATTTCGACTGTAGCAAATGTGATTAAAGATAATTTAGACAAAGATAGTTTATATTTGAAGTGTTTTGGAACATAACAACATTTGCGCATGCATCTTATATCAGCGATACTCACACAACGTGAATGAATTTCATTGTCGAGTATTTAGGTTTGTATACAATATATAAACGATAAGACAATATCAGGCATGAAATTATAATTCTAAACTAATTAATTTGCTGGGGTAGAAATATGACCGTATTATCCATTGTGAACTCGCATGAATGAAAGTTTATGCGAACAATGTAGTATGTCAGTTACTAAAGGTAGTATCGAAGCACCCCACCAATCGTATGCAGTGCTGATATCATATAAACTGGCCAACTCATTAGTTTCATGAGTATTATAACTGCATTATTTTTACTATTATTGTAAAAATAAAGTTATCTGAATTTTAATGACATTCAGGCGCGACGACACGCGTGTCAAGGGTACTGGTATACTACAAAAATGGTTGGTTATCAAAGTAGATAGGTTTACAATTTATACTTACCTACATAACCTGTGCCATGGTATAAAACATTACATTGCAATCCTTGTAGTAAGTAGAGTACTATATGTCATAATGTTGGAAGAGGTACTAATGATAAAGTAATTATCGATTATTAATCGATAGATAGGCCTAATGCATTTTCTTAGTGTTATCTGTTGTTCAAGCTTTTCTCTATTCAGTTTTTCATAGCCTATTTACTTCGTTCTATAGGATCTGTGGTTCTACTATTGTACACGATTAAGCATTTACTAAGTCATAAAACAGATGTATTCCGACTCAGTCTACGACACACCGAGTACAGAAATGAGTCACAAAGTTATATTTAGCTCCCTTTTACTGTGGATGTCGGCGTCATATATATTTTACTATTTATACACATAGTCATTATATATATATATATATATATATATAGGCCTATATATATGCCTATAGTATATAGGCCCTATTCCATGTTTACTAATAATGTGATATACAATATAATGAAAGTTACTTTGTAACATCATGTGTTCATCTTATGTTGACGGCACAGATGATTAGTTGGTTCTAATGAGAACATATTTAAAGACATTAAAGGCCTAATACCTTAACAAAGAGCAGGGAACTGCATCCCTCAGTACAGTACCGTAACTTAATGTTATACTAACACTTTGACAGTATTCACCCGAGTAAACGTGTGTGACCAGCCGATATCCCTATAGCTGCAGACCAGCATCGTAATAATAAATAGGCCTAATATTACATAATTACAATTGAACGATTTATTGTACCTCACCTTGGGAAAGTCTTTTGAGAGCCTTGGGCCGGGCCTGTTTTCGCCGTGACATTCTTACAACAATTCGGCGGCAATATTCACGTCGGAATTAGACCGATCCAGGAGAGGATGAGAAAAAATTGAATATCCAATTGTACTCGGCGCTGTGTTACAATCTTGACTGCTGAATCCAATGTGCGAATCAAACACAACGGACAAGCTTTCGCTAATTCTGTAGGCCTCCAGGGGCGGACGTGAGCTGGCGTTGAATCGCCAAACCACGGAAGGAAATAGTGGGCGCACTAGGGTTCCTCGCTCTAGGAGGGGCTTTCATTATAAAGCTAACAAATTACTCGCTCTCCCAGTCAGAATCGCATTTGTCAATAACGTTAATCGTAGCGTAGATGTTCACAGCTGGGTCGACCAAGGCCGGACCAAATAGGCGTCCCGTCGTGCGTGCTAATACGTGCTTCTAGCGCTGACCGCACGCTGGGCCGACTCCACTGTGAATCAATAGCGAATAATGCCATAGCATGGCCTGCTTTTATACAGTTTAAATGCACAGTCGAACGAGAATTTTAGAACGACACAAAGAAATTAAGCGAAATTAAAGCTTATCTCTCAGCGAGATATCATACACAAGGTTATGCTTCGTCCGTTTCACTAATGCCCGACAATCAATTTAGTCTGTTTTTAGACTAGGTAATTTTTCTTATTTTCAACCAGCTAAGCCAAAGATGAGACTGCACTGATATTGCGCGGATACCTGTGTGGTTAAAACACTTTTATTCTAGGTCACTACGAGGCCTCTGATCAGCGGGACCACAAAACGCGAACATGTAATAAATTGCTGGTTCCAATCGATTATATTATGTCACAGAAATTAATAATAATAATAATAATAATAATAATAATAATGATAATGATGATGATAATGATGATGATGATAATGATAATAATAATAATAATAATAATAATAATAATAATAAATAATAATAATAATAATAATAATAATAATAATAATAATAATAATAATAATAATAATAATAATAATAATAATAATAATAATAATAATAATAATAATGCACTTTTTCTTTTAAACACAATCGTTACTGTGATATTGTCTATTGGTTTAGGCTTCAGTATTTCAGTATTTATTGGCACTCACTTTCAGATCAGTGGCACACACCTAGCAAGGTGGTGCGTCCATAAGATATACACAAAATGAACAAAATGTGAAACCATCTTAAAATCAAAGAGAAAAGGATTAAAATAAACCAACTTAATTACGGTGTTAAAGTACTCCTATATAAATATTAAATTAAACAATAAGCTTAACGTTGAATAATAAAAAAAGTTTACAGTATCTAATTATAATATATAAGCAGTGTTATTATGGGACAGAGTAGTAATGG
>NW_022752398.1:184731-188942 GCF_011630105.1 Anneissia japonica
CCACTAGCCTCTCATTGAGATTTTGTTTTATCACCACTATAATAATATAATATTTTATAACCTATTGTTTATCTATTACATTATTATCCTTGCAATCTTAATTGAGGCCTATGAATTCCAGTAGGCCTACACTATAAGTATATGGCTAGAATTAATCAGGGAGCTACAGGTTTATTCCTAAAGGAGGTATAGACATAAAAGTAAGCCCCTTACCTTCAATCTTACTCTTTTGGTGTTTTTCAACAATATATTTTTTTAAATTTGATATTTCCTGGCATAGATATGTCATGTGCACAAAGTATGCTCACTCCCAGCTTCAAGTGAAATTTTGGGAGTCAATACTGTGCTATTTGCCGAAGTTGCGCAGGAACATGGTGATTGTCCAAAGCTCTAGAAAAACTTGAGACAACACAATATGCTATGGAAAGGACAATGTTACATATTATAAGGGACAAGACCAAGACAACTGTAATAAGAGATAAAACTAAAGTCAAATACATCATAGAAAGAATAAGATAGGCATATTGGAGATGGACAGGTCGTATGGCTCGTAGAGATAATGACAATTAATAAATGGACAAAGAAATTAACTGAATGGCAAACCAAATCGGGAAAACAGAGAAGGTGAGATGATCTATCTTACATTGTATAATTTGGGCAAGGAAGGCACAGGAGAAAAAAAAACAAATGGGTGGCACTTGTTGGGGCTGTGTTGCCTACTGGCAATTTTTTATATGTTTACATGGGTAGCGGGTAACATTCAGGGACGTCCCATTTGAGATTATGTTTCACACCATTAGGCCTACCATCCATGAGAAGGGAAGTCATTGTAATGTGTAGGGTATTCTTTTAGTTATTTTCATTATTTAGGAAGATTCAGATGCCGGTTTGATACCCAATGGAGTTCAGCGAATTGTGAGTTTGCTGATGATTATTGTTTAAAGTTATATGACTTGTATTAGCATCGTGGGATTATGGTGTTGCAGGCCTAGCCTATGTTTTACATTGCAGCCATTTTGCGCTACCTAGCCGGTCTGTGAAGTAGACCATTTTTAACTTGATGTCAGAAACAATAAAATTAGGCCTAAGTGTGCGATGTAGGCCTTGTCGCCTGAAAAATAAAAAATAAAAAAACAGGGTTGAGAGAATTTTTGGTGGTGAGACGAGCAGTACAATTTAGAGCATTTTTTCCTTCCAGATTTTATTTTGTGAACATTGTGAGGTGAATATGGAAAAACTAGTTTCGAATATTTCCAAAGGATATGGTGTTGCTTGTACACAATCGTAGAAGTAAAGCTTAGAAGTGGTTTCTGTTTTTGCAAACTGAATATTCTTTTCTTTATTTGACACATAATTATATAGCACTGTATATGTACCTTTGATGATTTATATTATAATTATATAGGTAATCAAAAAATCATTTCCGTTTTTTAACCCATTGTAACGCAAAAAAATATTATAATAAACAGGGAGATTGACGTCTGTACTAAAACCAAATAAATAAAAGAAGACAATATTGTTTATATGATTGTTTAAATTGATCATTGGAAGTGGTGTTTGCCATACTCCCAAGTAGGATGTCCGATGATGTATAGTTAGTGTGTAATTCCATCCTAATATTAAACATTGCTTCTTTTTTTTATTATAATGTTAACTTTCATATCCGTAAAAGAACTGTACCTCAACTCAGGGACGTATCCAGGAGCGGGGGGGGGGGGGGGGACCCCGACCGTTTTTTTGCGAACAATGTTTAATAGCTTGTTTTTGCTAACCAATACAAATTCTTTTAATTGATCACTCAAAATGAATAGGCCTACGTCTAAAATATGTCAATATGCATCAGCATGTGTAATACACATAGTTTGTGTTTATATGTTGAACAATTTCTAATTGACTCCTTCTACTATAGGAACCCGCCATAAACTTCTATCAATGAAAGTCACCCGCTAGCCTGATAGAAACCCAGTGGAATATTCGTTAGATTAATATTTTTTTCACTATACATGATGATGTAAAAACTATTTTCGGGTTTATAACGGCTACCACTCAAGGAGTGGATTTATTAAACTTAAATTCGTCTTAAATCCATAAATCCCAGGCCATGTCTTTTTAGATACAGAAATGTTATATTGTACGGTATGGTTCAGTTTGGTTTTTATCCTTTTGCTAGCATTTACATTTTGTTTAATAATACTAGGTCTACTATCTGGTAGTAGTAGTAGTAATAATGATGATGAGGACGATGGAGATTATGATAATAGATAATAATATTAAAAATTGTGCTAAAGGCGAAAAATGAAATTTGTGGTTTGTTGGTCATAATTTTTATAATAGTTAAAGTTTAGTAGAAGTTAGGCCTAAGTTGTCCTGGATAATAATTAGATCTCTATGGTTGCCGGAAATCCCTGATAAATTACCATGAGAATTTTTTTGGTATCAAACTATTTCCTCAAATTTTCTCACCTCTGCCCCAACCGTGGTTGGGCTGAGGTTGTGAAATAATGGCTTTGAATTGTGTAAAGTACATGCATCAAAAACAATATTTTTAAACAATATTTTTAAGCTTATCTCTATGGTTGCCGAAAATCCCAGATAAAAGATCGAGAAATTTGTTGGCGCTTTTTTTTTACTAATGGTGATGTGATGATGATGAATTTGACTAAGAGTGTAATTTCTGGCCATCTAGGGGTACAAATTTCCTCAAATTTTCGCACCTTAGTCCCAACAATGGTGGGTGTGGACTCAGGAAATGTCTCCCCACCTTTCAAAACAGATATGCACCCTTCTTTGGGTATGACATTAAACTCCTAATTCGGAGTATGTCTTAGTGTCTGCTGAGAGGAGCCGCATAAATTTGTGTTCAGGCTGTGATCTGGTTTTTCATGCCCATTTTTCGTGATTATGACTATTTTGGATAAAGAATGTTTTGAGCAGTGGCAGATTCAAGGCTTTCACCTAAATTGTTTTAATGGACAAAAAAAGAAAGTTTTATTCAAAATTAAGTCTGAGAGTGTAATTTCAGGCCATCTAGAGGTGTCTTAATCATAAATCTCTTTACGGTACCGGTACCTTAGCCCCAACCATGGTGGGCTGAGGTGGATGGATCGAGCCTCAGTCTTGGTCACTTCTTTCCTTCGAATTTCTGGATCCGCCACTATTGAGTTATTATTATAATTATTGTTAGGCTTACTAGTATTATTTATAATGCGACTATTGCAATTTCACTTTATTCTCTCACCGGGGTCATTGGCGTCCCTCAGCCGTAGGAAGAGGAACACCCCAACCCCTGCTCGGTGCTACGTACCTCACATAACGCCCCCCCCCCCACCTGTCTCTTATTCTGGCCACCGTCCCTGCCTCAACTTACCCACGGTGGTGAAAAGGTCTTTATAAAGACTACTTAAATACTTGGGTAAATACCTGTCACTCGGCGTTATTCATGACACATTCCCCGCCCCAAACTTTCAAAACACAGCCCTTACTTTTATGGTTCGAATTTTTATTGGAGAATGACAGTAGCTTAGTGCTGTATGTTTGCTTGACTTGCATTTGTGTACGTAATATGTTACAAGTTTTAGTTCTATGCTGTTCCAATTATGAGAAACAATTGTCTAGCTGTAAAATAATAATAATAATAATAATAATAATAATAATAATAATAATAATAATAATTATTATTATTATTATTATTATTATTATTATTATTATTATTATTATTATTATTATTATTATATAATTTGCCGTCTTTATAGAGCAGCTATAGCAGTAAGCCTAATGCCATTGGCTGTTGGCTTTATCATTGTTGATTTATTTATTTTATACTTCAGAGGTGAACCAAAAACCACAATAGGCCTATATAAAATAAGTAAAATAAAATGTCATTATGAAATCAAACAAAGAGGCTACATTTTTAATAAAACCTCGGATCTTGAAAATCCAAAGAGCGACCGACGTCCCTGACATTAAGATTACTCATCATAGCCCCCTCTATAGGTAAATAAAGTTTATATATACCGTACCGTACAGTAAAATAACATCAGTACTGTATACAGTACAATATTTAGTAGGCCTATGTATAATTAGTAATAATATGATAATAGTTTATTCATGATTGAGGGCATCATTGCAATAAATAAATGAATTGATCAGATTAAATTGATTCGTTAACTATAGTTTAGTGTTGATATAGAAAAATGGGTTCACGGCTGGTT
>NW_022752398.1:188991-189846 GCF_011630105.1 Anneissia japonica
CCCCGGATTTTTTCCTCCCCCTTTTATATTTTCTCATATTTAATTCCAATTATGCATTTTAATTTATAATACATTTTAATTTATTAATTTACTTAATATTAAGGAAGTACCGGAAGTTACTGTATTCGAATATTCATTAGTGCAATAACATAGCAAGACTTATTGTAATAACTTAATGTAATAACCTTTTTAATTCTAAATGGATAGCATTATTGAATAAGTTGAAATAGATAATCAAAAGTACCACCGTTTCAGCATGCAGGCATGCCAACAAATTTCTTCTAAGAAATTTTGTAACTTAATTTTATTTTTACCCCCTCCTAGCATGCAAAAATCTTTCCCATGTAATTTTGCTACTTAACTTATGTTTATCACTTTAATCCCTTTCACTGCTTATCAAACTTTAATCAGACCCATCTAATGGAACCCTTTGTATTACCGCTACCTTTCTGCACATGCTCAGCTTATATCAATTGTATTTCTATGTGTTTTAGTCGTGAGGCAATTTTATCTGAAGAGTGTCACACCATGTGTGTGGTACGAAACTAAGTAGTAATAAAATGTCTAATCAAAGCTACTGTTGCACCTCGCTTTTTATTTATATATATATATATATATATAAAATTTTATTTTTACCCCCTCCTAGTCCTTCCGCCACTGAGGAAGGACTAGTGTTGTCCGAAAGCTCTGGTTCTATTTCTAGCTGTTTACTTACGTTTACTTTTTAGCTGTTGCTTATCATTTTTGTATCTCTACTGAGATCCAGCCATTGTTTCCCACAGCATTGTTGTTTTCCAGTATTTTGCCTTAGACGTGTATAAGAGACAGCTATTTATAAACTCATTTCCTTTTATT
>NW_022752398.1:190092-195861 GCF_011630105.1 Anneissia japonica
GTACGTTTACTGTATGCTCGTAATGTGTATTATGTACATTATTTGTGTGGGGAGGATGAGGGATGTTTATGATTTATTTAAACTCTAAATTGTATTTACTTTAGTTAAGTTCTTTCATTTGTTTAGCTTTAAGTTGTTGTTTTCCTCTTTGTTCATTAGCTTAAGTAAGCCTGCGCCACTTTCTTGTGTCCTGCCACTGTTGCAAAAGTGAAATGTCAAATAAATATTATTATTAGAGTGAAACGCATTAAGAATGGAATGCTGCCCTCATTTCAAGACGTTGTCTAACTAAATGTTAGGCCTGTAGAACATTATGTGAAATTGAAAAATTGGTTAAAATCTTAGGAAAATGTAGGAAACTATTGTATACTAAATTAACTGTATATACACACACGCCACAAAAACAGGACGCACAGACGTGCTAGCTTATGGAATACACCTGTCCATGATATTTATTCTCCATTCCCCGCGACACTATTATATTGGGCGTGACCCTGGTTTGGGTCCGAACCCAGGAGTTTAGAGTTTTCGGCCTACAACCAGACTCTTTAAGAGCCTATCTTCGGATCCTGTCTTACGTATTCTTGCACCAGTGCACCCAGAAGTATGCAGGAAATAATTGCCACAACACCATAGATAGGGATATACACCTGCCTCGCCCATTCTCCCTATCACGCCCACCCCATTAATAATCATAATAATAATAATATATAGGCCAACGTCAGCGATAAAATACAGAGGAAAACAGTTTTACACAGCCTAACAAAATAGATATAGGCCTAGAGAAAAGATGGAAAATGAATTCCAATGTTTTAGTTTTGTCTACATGGTCAGCTATACGGCTGATTAAAGGCCAGTCACCCGCCTAATTTTTGGTCGGAAACAAAATTGAGAAAAAAAGAAAGAGAAAATAATATTTTATGTTGAGGTAAAATGTCAAATTCATCATATTTATTTATTTATTCGACTTTACACTGGCAAAAAAATAATAAAAATGAGATAAAGTTTCCGGTGACGGCAAGAAAAGGCCCACATGTGAATAATCAAGCACCTCTGAATGTATTAATTAAAAACAACCAGAAAAACTAACAAATCGAACTAGTATAAAACGTACACTAAAGTATTAATGCTTTAAAAGGTTATGCTATAGGCCTAATTGTTTTGGTCTTATCTGTACTTTATGTTTCTATCTTTAAAAAATGTGTAAAATAACAACAAAATAAGAAGATCATCAGCCTGAAATTTACAAAAGAAAAGACAGAAAAGGTAGGACCGTAAGAACACTGAGTCTGGACAAAGTTTACTGGATTTTATATATAAAAAACAGAAGTGTACGCACATTGTGTATATATTCAGGAAACTATACACCACACACACCACAAAACAGGACGCACAAACATATACGTGCTAGCTTATGAAATATATACTCCTGTCCATGATAATCTATTCTCCATTTCCCGACACGATTATGTTGGGCGCGACCCTGGTTTGAGTAAGAATTTAGAGTCTTCGGCCTACAAGACACTTTAGAGTTTGTCTTCGGATTATGTCTTACGTACCCTTGTACCAGTTCACCCAGTAGTCTGTAGGAAATTTAATAATAATAATCATTATTATTATTTAACTTTTCACTTTTAAATCGGTGGCAGTACACAAATAATTAGCACAGTCACTAAACTAATAAAAAAAACAACAAATATTATAAGAACTTAAGTAGAAGGAAAACACAAGTTGAATGTTATCATCAATGTTATCACAGCCCCCCTCCCATCCCGTGTACCCTACTGGATCCACGCCTGCTCTCTGATTGTATCAAATGATTTACAGTATACAAACAATGACGGATATATTAAATGTCACCACTTTGGCATAAATTACACTGACACCAATTATTACCTTCCCGTGACCCTTCTTTCCAGGACAGGAGCCTAGTTTTTTTTTTCTAACTAACCCCCCACCAGCGATTTTAAAATAATTTACAACAAAACCTGAACCTGAGTATTGCTGAAAAAACTATTCAGTTACAGTACCCTTGAAATGTCCAGGATCTCATGTCTCCCTTGATTATTGTAGCTGCATAATTTTGTTTTCTTTGATGACGTCAAATCCCGAATGAACGTCATTGGTCGCGAGTCTGTTTTAAGGTCATACATATTCTCGTGTTACGCTGTGACGCTCTAGTCGACGCCCATATATTCATCAGTTGTTCAGCGTTGTTTCACACACTACCAAGCCAGTAGTTTTTAAACTGTTACTGTTAGGTAATATATAATTTTACTGTGTCTTGACGTTAACTATTACCAAAAAATGGGTGAATTTCAAAATGGTCTCTTCGGTTGTTTTGGAAACATCGGCATGTGTATATTCACATACGTTGTGCCATGCTACACTCAGGGAAAACTAGCCGAATCCGTTGGGGATGACTGTCTTCTCTGTGGTCTTGCTCTTCTCGTTCCATTAGTGAACATCTACGCCCGTGTAACTACTCGACAGAAAGTGAGGGAAAATAAAGGCATCGAAGGAGGTATAGTTGGCGATCTGTTTGCTGTATGTTGCTGTGCTATTTGTGCACTAGTCCAAGAAGCCCAGGAGATGCAGGTCCAGACACCACTCGGAGCAGGGGAATCAATTGCACGTACATAGGTGTGTGTGTTTTTTTGTTTGCTTTTCAATATTTACCCGTCAGCGTTGCAAAAAATGCCGAATATTGGATTACGAGTTGGGAGATTTGGCAAGTGTTCAAATGATGAAGTTCACATCAACAATTAATTTTTATGCCACGTATATAGAGCATTCTACTATAATAAAAATATTCGCCTAAACGTACATTGTTGCATTATCGAAATCATACTCTATTATTACTACTACTGTACTACTACAATGGATGGTGTGGATTAGTATAATGTATACTCAACAGCGGCTATTAGTATTATTCATGAATTACAAATGCAAATTGATATACAGTACTATACACAGTACCACCACGGAACATCTGCTGTCGAACCGAATGACCTCATCTCCTTCTTTCTGTATTATACCAAGCTACTCTTCTGTATCATTATTATTACTAGATTATCCTGTATTATTATCTGTATTTAAGAACGTACGTATCATCAGGTGAAAGTCAATACAGTACATCACCGATTGCATAATATGCACAAGAGAAAACCTCGACATTTTTACGACCGACAGTGCATTGCATTCCATGAATTGTAATTATCGTTGAGCCGCGCCCATTTTTTTACGCCGATGTTGGCTAGTGCGTTAACAAGGTGCGTTTCTATTTTAATACAGATTTCAAGCTACTCCGACTACAATTACTGGATACCCTACGTGTCAGCATCCGCATCGGCAAGTATCAACAATACAAATTAAATGGAAATCAGAATCGGATTTACCGCTGCTGTACAGAGATCAGTTGGCAGTTCACTATACTGTAATGGATGACAATAATAGACTTACAGAATGCACATTTTAATACTGTTTACTGCTATGTTGAGCAACAATGGAATTGCTATACTATAGTTCTCTTTATGTGTGTTGTTTTGCGGCCGATTGTGAAGCAACCATGATTTTCAGTCAAGAATAGTTGTTGGAACTAAGCTTTAATGATGATCCATACATTTTCAAACTTTTATAATTAAAACATTGTTTTAATCTGTGATTCCGTTTTATATTTGCTTGTTTGCTAGGCCTGATTTTGCATGATATATATCATTTTGAATTGGTGGCAGTGATGTTCCTGCATGCATTCTTGTGGGCTTGTTCGTCTAGCTATTTCTATTATTAATAGTACCACAGTGTATATATTAGGGTTATGTGATAGTACAGTAGGCATACCTACATGCAAACATTTCTGGGCCAAGATAGGTTATGACTTTGTATTAAAATACTGTTACCACCAATTAATAGTAAATAAATTACAAAAGAAAAATCAGTACCCAAAATAATAGGTGTTTTGTTTAATGTTGAATATACCTGTAGTTTAGTCCAACATCTAGATATAATGGGTAGAGTAAAAATTGATTTTTTTCGAATGTTGCATCATATTCCAAATATAGGTAGATTTATATGAGAAAATTGTTGTAATGTATTTGTTTTATTTCAGAAGTCATTTTACTACGTTCATATAGCTAATAATTTTTTTTATTTGTTTATCAATCATATTTTTGCTTATAAAGCATAGTAGGCCTAATTGTTTAAAAGGTTATTATAAATTGCCTTTCCCTTTTTAAACAAACTTGGTAAAATCCTTTAAAAAAAAACATGCTGTATCTGGTTTGGCCAGGTTTTAGTTTTAGGCTATGATTTTTTTTTTTGGATTTTACGAGGTGCTGATTGAAGGAGCTGATTGGTGGAACTGGCTTAACCCTAACCATAAACCCAAGTTTTGCTTTCTTAATGCACATGGCTGCTAGCATGTCGGAAGAATAAACACTTCCTTATTTTAAGGATGATCCACGTATAAACCACAAGTACATCTTGTCCTGAAATGCATGCAATACGTATGTTGATTGGACGACTTCTGGATGTTTCAATTCTGGATGTTTTGCTTTATGAAAACTGTCCTCCTGGCATTAATTACAGTATATACACCAATTCATTTACTTAGTGATTATTTTCCCTCTGTCGATCCGGCGCCGTAGCTGAGAGACACGGTGGGAGATTCTCACTCATCGTCTGCTATAAATGTGAATATTGGAATTGTACGTACTGTACTGTACAGTACATACCGTATGGAAAGTACCATCTTTTTGCTGTCCTTGTAGTCTATATTAGACTTGCCACGACATAACACGTAACATAAACCTGCGCGGGGGTGAGGGACACGGAGAGCATGGTTACCAACCTCAGAGAGATTTGAAATGCGTGACTATACATCAGTTGGCTAGGGGGACGGGCCACCAGAGGGTGCGTGGTTGACTGGGTTGTTTTGGTTGAGAAGGAGAAATTTTCTCGGTGAATTGATTCTCGAACGAGAACGAAAGTCTTCTAATGACTCAAATTATTGCAGGACCGTTTTTATATTTAAAAACAACCGGTTTCTTCTAATTTTTAAATAAATTTCCCCTGAATTCGGGATAATTCGTTATCACGCAGACTTTGTTAAAATGCGTGACAAATTTATGGTCACGCATGTTTATGCAAAATGCGTGTTTCATCCAAAATCTCATTAAAATGTGGGATCGTCCTGCACGATGTGAGACATTAACTATTTGAGAAGGTCTCAGCAATGGCGCCCTTTGTGATCTTTTGCTTCGCTGCATTTAGGCCTAGCTTGTTCAGATACCATATGGCTGAATCAATCAATTTTCGCATCGTAAATATATTAGTGAGGACATTATTATTACTTAAAAACGATATCCAAAGATATGTCTCCAAATTAACTTCACTTTCCAACATTATGGTACATTTTTTATATATTTCTGGAATGCAACATCAAGGCTTTTCGTCGTACTGTATTGTATACCCGAGAGGTCAGCAGTGCAGTGGAAGGTCGAGGAGATAAATGCTCTGCTTGATAATGTATACAGTATTTCATTGCGGGGGTGGAAAGCAATGATGTGCCATCTTAACCGTGACTGTTTTACTACAGATATAGGCCTATGCCTACAGTATGTGTGCACGTTTAAAACGTCAGCACCCCACCGCCGAACCATTTCCAATATGAGCGTTAATATGTACCGTGTGTCTTATCATGAGCTCAGTGGTGTAGAAAAGTATTTTTTATTGGGGGTGGGGGATGATTGGCGTGTTAGCCAGTGTCTT